>NC_037673.1:138623346-138657066 GCF_003255815.1 Theropithecus gelada | reverse complement strand
GAGAGAGGGACTCCCCCTCAAAAAAAAAAAAAAAAAAAAAAAAAAAAAAAAAAAAAAAAAAAAAAAAAAAAAAAAAAAAAAAAAAATTACCCCCTAAACTTGCTGCAAGAATAAAAATCAGAAAACACATGGTAACTTTGGGTGCTTTTTGACCTGACACAGTAAGTAGAAGCTGTTATGCCATTTTTCTATATTCACTGTGATAGGTCACACTTCACAAAGCAAGGTTTAAACGCTGTGGTTTAAAAATGGGGATTAAAATTTTGATAACCCTCATTGTCCTCATCAGACCCTCTCTTAAGCCACTGCTTGGTTTTACTTTGAAAGAGATATTGCACAACCTGCATTAAAGTGACAAGGCTCCACCCCATTCAGCAAAATAATGAATGGTAACAAGATCAGCAGATTGTAAAGTGCCTACAAATGGAAGGCAGCATAAGTCTGGTTTTTACTGGATGACCCTGAAGGGACAGTGGTTTAAACAACAGCCCAAGTTTAAGTACCGGGGGTATTTACATGAGGTGCAATAATGTATTAAGCGAACACATTAAACGCAGCAGGGCAGGGGAGTGAAGACGGAATGTGGAGGGGTTGTATGTCACGAAAATCAACATTACTCTTCCAACATCTGGGCCAAAGCTTCCAGGAGGAGGCAAGACTAGAGGGTAATGAGAACAAGAGTCATTACTCAGGATGCCTTAAGCCAATCAGAACAACAATTAATCCGTCTACCTTCATCCAATTTATTGCTAGACTTAATAGGTTTGGCTCCACATCTCTTACTTTGGAGTTAATCAAAAGTGTCACTCTGAGCCCATGATTACAGGAAGTCTTCTTTTGAAGGGACCATTTAGAAATGAAAACTAAATGGCTGGGCACGGTGGCTCACCCCTGTAATCCCAGCACTTTGGGAGGCCCAGGTGGGCAGATCACATGAGGTCAGAAGTTTGAGACCAAACTGGCCAACATGGTGAAACCCCGTCCCTACTAAAACTACAAAATTAGCAGGGTGTGGCTGTGCATGCCTGTAATGCCAGCAACTCGAGAAGCTGAGGCAGGAGAATCGCTTAAACCTGGGAGATCGAGGTTGTGGTGAATCAAGATCACACCACTGCAGCCTGGCAAGAGAGCGAGACTCCATCTCAAAAAAAAAAAAAAAAAAAAATTGGCCAGAAGCAGTAGCCCACACCTGTAATCCCAGCACTTTGGGAGGCTGAGGCAGGCAGATCACTTTGAGCCCAGGAGTTTGAGGTCAGCCTGAGCAACATGGCAAAACCCCATCTCTACTAAAAACATGAAAACTGGCTGGGCATGGTGGCTTGCGCCAATAGTCCCAGCTACTTGGGAGACTGGAGAGAGAGGATGGCTTGAGCCCCAGAGATGGAGGTTGCCATGAGCCAAGATTGTGCCACTGCACTCCAGCCTGAGTGACAGAGCCAGACCCTGTTTTATAAATAAATTAATTAATTAAATTAAATAATTTAATCCTCTTTTTTTCATGGGTGGGAGGAACAGGGTCTCACTCTGTTGCCCAGGCTAGAGTGCAGTGGTGCAATTACAGCTCACTACAGCCTCAAATTCCTGGGCTCAAATGATCCTCCCACCTCAGCCTCCCTAGTAGCTGGGACCACAGGTGCATGCCACCACACCTGGCTAATTTTTAAAAATTTATTTTATTTTATTATTTTTATTTATTTATTTATTTTGAGACGGAGTCTCACTCTGTCGCCCAGGCTGGAGTGCAGTGGCGCGATCTCTGCTCACTGCAAGCTCCACCTCCCAGGTTCATGCCATTCTCCTGCCTCAGCTTCCCAAGTAGGTGGGACTACAGGTGCCCATCACCACGCCCGGCTAATTTTTTGTATTTTTAGTAGAGAGGGGGTTTCACTGTGTTAGCCAGGATGGTCTCGATCTCCTGACCTCATGATCCACCCACCTCGGCCTCCCAAAGTGCCGGGATTACAGGTGTGAGCCACCGCGCCCAGCCAAAATTTTTTTTCTTTTATAGATGGGGTCTAGATATGTTGCCCAGGCTGGTCTGGAACTCCTGGGCTCAAGCATTCCTCATGCCTCAGCCTACCAAAGTGTTAGGATTACAGGCATGAGCCACTGCCCCCAGCCAAAATCCTCTTTATGTAGCCCATCTCACCTCCCTTCCTAGTGAGAATTGCTGATTAAATAGGTATTTTTCCAGAACCTTTACTATTACTAATATATAAAATATATTCCCATAGGCATGCACACATGCAGCTTCTTTTTACATGAAAAAGATCAGCTCCTATTTCTCTGTTACTTGAATTTTCCACTTAATCATATGTCAAAAGCTTCTTTCCATACCTGTACATACAGGCATTTGGGGAGTGGCTACTGACCCTGACCCTGAGGCCAGATGGCTTGAAGCCCAGTTCCCTAACTCACCAGCTATGTGACTTTAGACAAGTTACTTAACATCTCTTTCCTGATTTAAAAAATATTCTAGTAGGCCGGGCGCGGTGGCTCAAGCCTGTAATCCCAGCACTTTGGGAGGCCGAGACGGGCGGATCACGAGGTTAGGAGATCGAGACCATCCTGGCTAACACAGTGAAACCCCGTCTCTACTAAAAAATACAAAAAACTAGCCTGGCGAGGTGGCGGGCACCTGTAGTCCCAGCTACTCGGGAGGCTGAGGCAGGAGAATGGGGTGAACCGGGGAGGCGGAGCTTGCAGTGAGCTGAGATCCGGCCACTGCACTCCAGCCTGGGCCACAGAGCGAGACTCCGTCTCAAAAAATATATATATATATATATTCTAGTAATAGCAACCAGAGAATTGTTGAGAAGATCAAATGAGTTAATATTATAAATGTGCAAATATTCTAAAATACACAGAACTTTTAGACTAGTGTGTACACAGTAAGTGCTATATGTATTTGGCGATTGTTATAATCCACCTCGTTCTTTCCTTTACTGGCCATATAGTAGTCCACTGTGTGGATAAAATATAATTTATCAAGCCAGTCCCCTACTGATAGATTCATGGTGATTTCCTATTTGTCACTGCAGTGAGTTTTTTTGTTTTTGTTTTTGTTTTTGTTTTTGAGATGGAGTCTCGCTCTGTAGCCCAGGCTGGAGTACAATGGCACAATCTTGGCTCACTGCAAGCTCCGCCTCCCGGGTTCACACCATTCTCATGCCTCAGCCTCCCCAGTAGCTGGGACTACAGGCATCTGCCACCATGCCCGGCTAATTTTTTGTATTTTTAGTAGAGACAGGGTTTCACCGAGTTAGCCAGGATGGTCTCGATCTCCTGACCTCGTGATCCACCCTCCTCAGCCTCCCAAAGTGCTGGGATTACAGACATTAGCCACCGCGCCCGGCCCACAGTGAGCATTTTTTAACATAGACAACATGTAACATACTTGTATACATGTGCAACTATTAACGTAGTATAGTTTACAAAGCATTAAATTACTGCATCAAAGGTCACGCTCATTTTTTATGAAAGATGTTGCCAAATTTCCCTCCAAAAGGCTGCACTAATTTACATCCCCACCAACAGCTTACGCATGCCTAGCTCCAGGCATCTTCGCAACACTGGCAGTCTGGATCTTTGGCATCCTCGTTTCTGCACTTGCCTTCCCTAAATGAAACCTAAATCAAAACCACCAACAATGCATTTGTTAAAGTCCCAGGGACACCTAATCCCTTTGTTTTTTCTAAAGGGAATTAGACATTCGGTTCTTTGACAGGCCCTCAGTTGCCTGGACACAGCCCTGGGATGACTTTTAAAAAATATAAATAAAACACACTTGCTGTTCCCTAACACTCTCCAGAGAAGCTCGAGGGTGCCTGCGTGAGGCCTGGCCGCTCTGCTTTCTATCACGGGTGAAAAGATTTTCAATAGCAGCTGGTGTTTTCCTGGGTGGAGATTAGAGCCAGCATTTGTGTATAAATATTATCCCAGGGCTTGATGGAGAATTAGGCTGGAAGCAGAGGCTGCAAAATCCCAGTTGTGTTGTTAAACAGGGGGGAGGTGAGCATCTTCAGCCTTTCCTGGTGCTTTCTTTAGAAAGGAGAAGTGTCCTAGCCCAGGCCCACCCCATCAGGGCAGCTTCTAAAGAAAACAGACAGATGTAGAAGCCGGTGCAGAGCTTGGCTGGAAACCTGTACCAGGCAGAGGAGAAGCAGGGCAAAGGGAGAAGTGCATGGTCTGGGGATCCAGGCTGGGGTTTTGTCACCGGTTCCTCAAGTTGGCAGCTGCCTGGTTCCCTGGACCATGGCTCCTGCCATGTTATGTATGACAAGATGACCACGGACTGAGATATCCACAGTTCTGAGATACGGGTGACTTTCTGCTTCGTGTGAGGACCCCTTTGAATCCAGTGGACCTGTGAAGCTCACCAGTGGCCTCCCAGAGGTCTGAGGCAGAAATGTCAGTAATTCCCAGGATGGCCCCTGCTAAGCTCCAGAAGCCCCGAAGCCATTTATCTTCCAAACTCGTTTTTCAGGCTCACTATTTTATGGCTCAAAACCATTATTTTTGTTCTTCCACATCTCCGACCTCACATCATTCCCATGGACTCAGGTTGGAGTCCAAAGAGTCTCTAGAACAATGGATTCCATGGATCAGAATGAATCCCAAGGACCCCCTCCTCAGATCCATAAGGGAGAGAATAACTCAGATGATGATCTCAGGAACTCAGAGGTGGGCTAAATTTCCCTGCTTGTTCAGTTTGCATGGGAGAATAAGCAGGAAGGAAAAGAGGCCCAGAGACCCAGGATCTCCATCCAGTTGACTAGGGGCAGCATATTGTACAAGAAAAGGAATTTGGAGCTGGACACACTTGGCTTCAAGTAAAGGCATGTAAGCTCATTGTGCCTGTTTCCTTTTCTCTGAGAGTTTAGGGCTAGCCACCCAACACCTAGCATACCATATGTTCAGTGCGGCCCATGTGTTCTAGACACCAAGGATACAGCAATAAGCAGACCAGTACCTGCCCTCGTGGACTTTATATTCCCAGTGAGGTGGAGACTATTAATAGTGTCATGCTTAATGCTGAGGAACCGAGGTTTATGGAGCGTGTTAACATGCCAATGAGGTCTGCAGCTCCTAAGTGGGCTCCATGGCTCACTCTCAAACGACACCGCCCTGAACCATGAATATAAGTGATAGCTAACCAGTTCCACCGTGAAGCTAACAGAGCTGAAGCTTCAGGATCCCTGCTTGGATCAGCCCCTTCCAAGGTCTTGCAAAGGGCCCAGAAAGAAAAGCATCCATTGCATGGTCTTCGGTTTCTCTAACATTTGCCAATATCAAGTCTTTTAACCACAAGTGGAAAGACCACCATCTCTCTCCATTCCAGTCTCCCTTCTGCCCCTTCTCCCTTCCTGTTGTGTGATGTTAGAGTGGCCATGGGCATACAGGGATGCGTGCACATGGAAGTTGAGTCGGTGGTACATTGAGTTTAGCAGATCGTTAAGCTGAGTTATTGCTAACCCTCCCAGGGTAGGAACAGCTCCCAGTAAAACCCCAGTAGCAAGTACCCCCCACCCAGGTCCTGACACCTCATCAGAAGTTGTATCACGATATGAACATGTCCTACAGTGCCCAATCCTGAAGGATGTGGTGGGGAAGAAGGAAGGTTTAAAATGCATATAGTCAGATGCTCACCTGTGAGAAATGCTTCCCGTTATTAGATGTGCAAAATAGGTAAAGAGTGAGTCAAAATAGAAGTTCTCTTCTGTCACAAATATACTCCATTAGGCCAGGCTTGGTGGCTCACACCTGTAATCCCAGCACTTTGGGAAGCTGAGGCGGGTGGATCACTTGGGATCAGGAGTGCAAGACCAGCCTGACCAACATGGTGAAACCCTGTCTCTACTAAAAATACAGAAATTAGCCGGGCGTGGTAGCGTGTGCCTGTAATCCCAGCTACTGGGGAGGCTAAGACAGGAGAATCGCTTGAACCTGGGAGGTGGAGGCTGCAGTGAGCAGAAATCACGCTGCTGCACTCCAGCCTGGGTGACAGAGCAAGACTCCGTCTCAAAAAATAATAATAATAAAAAAGACATATGCTCTGTTAACACATGCATTTAATTGTACTGCACCTTAGATTCTTTTTCTTTTTCTTTTTTTTGGGACGGAGTCTCGCACTGTCACCCAGGCTGGAGTGCAGTGACACGATCTCCGCTCACTGCAACCTCTACCTCCTGGGTTCATGCCATTCTCCTGCCTTGACCTCCTGAGTAGCTGGGACTACAGGCGCCCACTACCATGCCTGGCTAATTTTTTGTATTTTTAGTAGAGATGGGGTTTCACCGTGTTAGCCAGGATGGTCTGGATCTCCTGACCTCGTGATCCACCCGCCTCGGCCTCCCAAATTGCTGGGATTACAGGAGTGAGCCACCACGCCCAGCCCACCTTAGATTCTTGTTTCATTTTTGGTGGGAATCACACAAAACTGAATTTACTAAAATTACTCTGAGGGACACAAACACGTAGTAATACTACAGATAGAGTCTCTGTCATCCAGGCCGGAGTGCAATGGTGTCATCTGGCTCATGGCAACCTCCCCCTCCCAGGTTCAAACGATTCTCCTGTCTCAGTCTCCCGAGTAGCTGGAATTACAGGTGTACACAACCACACCTGGCAATTTTTGTATTTTTTGTAGAGACGGGGTCTCTCCATGTTGGTCGGGCTGGTCTGGAACTCCTGACCTCAGATGATCCACCCTCCTCAGCCTTCCAAAGTGCTGGGATTACAGGCGTGAGCCACCGTGCCCAGCAAAATACTCTTTCTGGGTGTGTCTGTGAGGGTGTTTCTAAAAAATATTAGCTTTTTTTTTTTTTTTTTTGATACAGGGTTTCACTCTGCAGCCTTCTTTACCTACCGGCCTCAACTGATCCTCCCACCTCAGCCTCCTGAGTAGCTGGGAATACAGGCTGCGCCAGCACGCCTGGCTAATTTTTGTATTTTTTGTAAAGACGAGGTTTTGCCATGTTGCCCAGGCTGGTCTCAACCTCCTGGGCTCAAGTGATTCGCCCACCTCAGCCTCCCAAATTGCTGGGATTACAGGTGTGAGTCACTGTACTGGGGCCAATATCAGCATTTGAATCAGTAGACTGAGTAAAGATCGCCCTCACTAGTGTGGACTGGCATCCTCCAATCTGTTGAGGACCTGCATGGAGTAAAAAGGCAGAGGGCAAGTTAATTCTCTCTTCTGGAGCTGTGACATGCATCTTCTCCTGCCCTTAGACATCTGCACTCCTGGTTTTGAGGTCTTCAGATTTAGACTGGGACTTACACCATTGCTCTGCGTTCCTCTGGCCTTTGGGCTTGGAATGGAACTCCACCACCAGCTTTCCTGATTCTCCAGCTTACAGATGGCAGTGTAGCACTTCTCCGCCTCCAGATCATGAACCAATCCCTCATAATAAATTTACTTCTGTGTGTGTGTGTGTGTGTGTGTGTGTGTGTGTGTATATATATATATATATATATTTTTTTTTTTTTTTGAGACAAGGTCTCACTCTGTCGCTCAGGCTAAACTGCAGTGGTGTGATCTCGGCTCACTACAACCTCTGCCTCCTGGGTTCAAGCCATTCTCCTGCCTCAGCCTCCTGAGTAGCTGGGACTACAGGTGTGCACCATCATGCCCAGCTAATTTTTGTATTTTTGTAGATATGGGGTTTCACCAGGTTGGCCAGGATCATCGCAAACTCTTGACCTCAGGTAATCTGCCCATCTCAGCCCCCAAAATGCTGGGATTACAGGTGTGGGCCACTAAACTCGGCCTCTCTCTATATCTTATTGGTTCTGTTTCTCTGGAGAACCCTAAATAATACAGGATAGGAGGGAGACATATCCCTCTTGAACCTTCAGATTTTTAAACAAGTGAATAATTAAAGGTACTTGGCACTATGCTTGGCACAAGTTAGCTATTGTTATTATTGGTTGTTTTTAATTAATTGTCAGTTAATTAAATCAATTAACTCTAAAATTGAAAAGGTAGGACCTAATGTTTTGTGTTTGTTTTGGATAATAGTCCCTAACACTTACCAGTGCCAGGGCTGTCATGAACTAATGCTTTTAAAACTTCCTGCATCTCTATGAGGTAAATACTGGTCTCATCCCCATTTTGCAAATACAGAATCAGAGGCACAGAGACGTTAAATAATATACCTTTGGTTGGCCGGGCACGGTGGCTCACGCTTGTAATTCCAGCACTTTGGGAGGCTGAAGCAGGTGGATCGCGAAGTCAGGAGATCAAGACTATCCTGGCTAACACGGGGAAACCCTGTCTCTACTAAAAATACAAAAAAAAAAAATTAGCCAGGTGTGGTGGCAGGCACCTGTAATCCCAGCTACTCAGGAGGCTGAGGCAGGAGAATGGCATGAACCCGGGAGGCGGAGCTTGCAGTGAGCCAAGATTGATCGCGCCACTGCACTCCAGCCTGGGCGAAAGTGGGAGACTGTCTCAAAACAAACAACAACAAAAAAAGATTAATAATATACCTTTGGTCACGCTGCCAATGTGGCACAGGCCAGCATTAACACCCAGACCAGGTGACTCTAAAGCCCAAATACAGAGTGGCCTCACTAGCCCACCTCCCCTGTATGTTATGAGGCCCTAGCATTTTTTCACCCGTAATGTGTGCACCTCCAGTGAACTTCGTGCATAGCAGGGCAGTCAGCAGGGAGCCCAGAGTGTGAGGCAGGGAAACACTGTCACTGCAGATGTGATTGTAGCAGGATAGCCCTACTGGGCTGACTGATCAGCCAGAAATTAAGAGGAAAGGGAGGTAAGGAGAGAACTGGGAAGTAAGTAACGTATGTGAAGGCCAGGCGTGGTGGTTCATGCCTGTAATCCCAGCACATTGGGAGGTCGAAGCAGGCAGATGACCTGAGGCCAAGAGTTCGAGACCAGCCTGGACAATATGTGAAACTCCATCTCTACTAAAAATACAAAAATTAGCCAGGCGTGGTGACAGACGTCTGTAATCCCAGCTATTCGTGAGGCTGAGGCAGGAGAATCGCTCAAACCCAGGAGGCAGAGGTTGCAGTAAGCCGAGATCACACCACTGCACTCCAGCCTAGGTGATAGAGTGAGACTCTATCTCGAACAAAAAAAAAAAAGAAAAAGAAAAAGAAACACGTGTGAAGCATCTACTATATATGTCTAAATACAGGTCCAACCATTTCCCTCCTATCGTCCCAACTACCCTGTGTTATCCTGATCCCCACTTCTCAGTGGAGCAGGCAGGTGGGGGGAGATCATGACGCTCCTGGGCTGTGGGGCCTGGAAACAGCCTCTTGGGGCTCACTGCTCTCTGAAGACAAGAGCATCTCCCAGTGCTCCCCTCCCTCCTTCCCTCTGCCACCGCAGACCTTCCTTGGGCTTGTGCAGCCTTTAGGCAGACACACAGCACAGCTCAACTCAACGGCCCTCAGTGGCCACTGTCCTGCTGGAGAATCTCTGGGGATGGGTCTCAGGAAGTTTCCTAAGTCTGCCTGCCAAAGCAGGGACTCTTCCCCACAGAGAGGGGTGGGTTAGCCTCTGAGTTCTGCTGCACGTAATGCCATGGACCCAGGACCCTAGAGGCACCTTTATCAGCTAAATCTGCTTTAGAATCTCCATTCCAGGAACACTAAACACACACCTGGGGCATATGCTACCTTGGCCTCTGGGTGACCCTGAAGAACAGCTGTGACCTTCACCTGCCTTGGATGCAGGAATGAGGTAATCCACATAAACGTCTCCAACTGCTAAGGGCTACTGGCAACAGCCACCTGATAAAAGTCTTGTCTCCCAGCACTTTGGGAGGCTGCGGTGGGAGGATCACAAAGCCAAGAGTTTGAGACCAGCCTGGGTAACATTGTTAGACCCCGTCTCCAAAGAAAAAAAAAATTAATTAGTGGTGCACAGTGATATATGCCCGGAGTCCCAGCTACTGGGGAGGCTGAGATGGGAGGATTGCTTGAGCCTGGGAGCTTGAGGCTGGCTACAGCGAATGGGGATCACACCACTGCACTCTAGCCTGGGTAACAGAGCAAGACCCTATCTCAAAAAAAAAAAAAAAAAAGCCTTGCCACTTTATAGCTGTGACCTTGAACACATCACTTCGCCTCTTTGATTCACAGTTTCCCTATCTATAAAATAAGGATTAAGAACTAATCAATGTTTCTGTAAAATAAAGGATGATTCTCCACCCCCACCCTAGATAGCAAGTACCTTGAAGAGAAGGACAAATGTGACCTTCAAGGTACCTTCTTTTTTTTTTTTGAAATGGAGTTTTGCTCTTGTTGCTCAGGCTGGAGTGCAGTGGTACCATCTCGGCTCACCACAACCTCTGTCTCCCAGGTTCAAGCAATCGTCCTGCCTCAGCCTCCCAAGTAGCTGAGACTACAGGCATGCGCCACCATGCCTGGCTAATTTTTGTATTTGTAGTAGAGACAGGGTTACACTATGTTGGCCAGGCTGATCTTGAACTCCTGACCTCGTGATCCGCCTGCCTGTGCCTCCCAAAGTGCTGGGATTATAGGCATGAACCACTGTGCCCGGCTTTCAAGGTGTCTTCTTTTTTTTTTTTTTTGAGACGGAGTCTCGCTGTGCTCCCAGGCTGGAGTGCAGTGGCGTGATCTCGGCTCACTGCAAACTCCGCCTCCCGGGTTCACGCCATTCTCCCGCCTCAGCCTCCCAAGTAGCTGAGACTACAGGCGCCCGCCACCACGCCCGGCTAGTTTTTTTTTTTTTGTATTTTTAGTAGAGACGGGGTTTCACCATGTTAGCCAGGATAGTCTCGATCTCCTGACCTCGTGATCCACCCGCCTCGGCCTCCCAAAGTGCTGGGATTACAGGCTTGAGCCACCGCGCCCGGCCAAGGTGTCTTCTTAACAGGGGCTAATTGAAGGCTAATTGAAGGCAAATTAACAGGGGCTAATTGAAGTCTAATTGAAGGCAAAGAAGGGGCTAATTGAAGGCAAAACCGCGTAGTGCAAAACGATATGTGTTATGGGTCATCCAGATCTGAATTTGAATCCTACCTGTGCTACTAATATTAAGGAACCTCTCAGAGCTTGGTCATTACTGTTAGTACAAAGCTAACTAGGGCCAGGCACAGGAGTTCGAGACCAGCCTGTGCCAACATGCGAAACCCCATCTCTACTAAAAATACAAAAATTAGCCAGGCATGGTGGCGCATGCCTGTAGTCCCAGCTACTTGGGAGGCTGAGGCACGAGAATCACTTGAACCCAGGAGGCAGAGGTTGCAGTGAGTCAAGATCACACCACTCCACTCCAGCCTGGGCAACAGAGCGAGACACTATCTCAAAAAAAAAAAAATTAGCCAAGTGTGGCAACATGCTTGTAATTCTACCTACTTGGGAGGCAGAGGTGGGAGCAGTGCTTGAACTCAGGAATTTGAGGCTATAGTGAGCTAGGATCACGCCACTGCACTGCAGCCTAGGCAAAAGAGCAAGACTCTGTGTCAAGTAACAGCAGATTAGGTCCACAATAGACTATTCAAAAGTTCAAAGAATTTTGCAAATATGCAAAGATAACACCACCAATTTGTATTTTCAGGGACTCACCCCTTTTCTGGTTGTTCCAGGAAAGGTTTTATGAGCCTCCTTTTTAATTTTTTTCATTGTGGATATGGAAGTGGTTCCATTAGCCAAGATGTATGAATTTTTAACAACTCCCTCCCCCCAAAAATGATCCATTCACATAAATGAATCTTAATCTTCATTTTATATTGATAAGCTTCAGGGCTGACACAAAATTTTTTTTTTTTCTTTTAAAACTGTTTTGTCATTCTGAGAACTCGATGGTTTTTGCAAATACCCTTTTGAGGGAGTCAGGTCTTTCCACTGTGAAAGAAAAATGTGCCGTGTCCAAAAGTGTGTTTTTAGCAGCATGGCATTCCTCCAGGCAAAGAGGCAGAGCAATCTCTTTAAATCTTGAAGATCTGAAGTGGAAACTTCATCCACCGTCTTTGTCCTGGGCCAAAAAGACAAAAACTCACCCTCTACCAGGGAAGTTTTTAGGAAACAAGTTCTGGTTTTCTCTACAAACGATTCTGTCTTCCTTTAGAAAGAGCTCAGCTATGTGGGATTAACCCTGTTGTAACATCTGCATTCAATCTGCATCTGCACAGAAAGGTTTGCTTAGGGAGCATCTCCAGGTACAGGGAGAAATGGGCTGGATGAGATGAACCAGAGGGAGAAAGACAAACCAGGAGGCAGAACACCAGCATTCTAGCATTCTGTTCTTCACCTTACCACTTGCTAGCTGCACTTTGGCATGTCTCTTAACCTCCCTGAGACTCAGTTTCCTTATCTGGAAAACGGAGATAAAAACACCTTTCCTGGCCGGGCGCAGTGGCTCAAGCCTGTAATCCCAGCACTTTGGGAGGCCGAGACGGGCGGATCACGAGGTCAGGAGATCGAGACCATCCTGGCTAACCCGGTGAAACCCCGTCTCTACTAAAAAATACAAAAAAAAACTAGCCGGGCGATGTGGCGGGCGCCTGTAGTCCCAGCTACTCAGGAGGCTGAGGCAGGAGAATGGCGTGAACCCGGGAGGCGGAGCTTGCAGTGAGCTGAGATCCGGCCACTGCACTCCCGCCTGGGTGACAGAGCGAGACTCCGTCTCAAAAAAAAAAAAAAAAAACACCTTTCCTGTCTACTGCAAGAGAGTTGTTCCTTCCCAACCACCTTTACCCAAGCAGAGAACTGCTGCCACTCTGACCCAGCTGTGACCCAATTTACACAGATAAAATAATGACCAAGTAGTGCAGGGGTTGCAAACTCAAGTGTCTGATGCAAAAATGAGTGAATGACGTGTAGCCGATACTGTCAGTGCCTCACCCAGATCCCTCTGCAAGTCGTGAGCCCCTCTGAACATCAGTGTAATTCCAACTGCCCAAACCTTACACCTCCTATGCTGTATCCCTTTACTACCACCACCAGGGACTCAGTAGACCTTAGCCAATGACCTTGCCTCAGGCCAAGAAAACTCCAGAGTTCCCTGTAGGCTCAGGCTGAAGCTACCCTCCAAAGGCCTTTGCATGAAATTGCACCTTTACTTGGTTTCTTTCTTCCCCTTTCCAGTCCCAATTCCCTCACTCCCTTGTCAGCTTCTGCTATTTCAGGGTCTGCCCTTGGGTAACCCAGCCTAAGATAAAAGACCTGGGAGTTGGCCAGGTGCGGTGGCTCACACCTATAATCCCAGCACTTTGGGAGGCCGAGGCAGGTGGATCACAAGGTCAGGAGTTCGAGACCAGCCTGGCCAATACGATGAAACCCCATCTCTACTAAAAAATACAAAAATTAGCCAGGCGTGGTGGCACATGCCTGTATTCCCAGTTACTCAGGAGGCCAAGGCAGGAGAATCGCTTGAACCCGGGAGGTAGAGGTTGCAGTGAGCTGAGATTGCACCACTGCACTCTAGCCTGGGCAACAGAGTGAGACTCTGTCTCAAAAAATAAATAAATAAAAAGACCTGGTAGTTCATGCCACACCTAAAGGCAGCAGCTGTTGCTCAGCTCCAGCCTATCCAACCATGTGAAGATGCAGGTGCAATGTTTCCAGACATTCTGATGTTTTAAGAGAGTCTAGAGATGTGCATTTTGAAGTAAAACTGCCAATTTTTTTTTTTTTTTTTAGATGGAGTCTCACTCTGTCGCCCAGGCTGGAGCGCAGTGCCGCAATCTCGGCTCACTGCAACCTCCACCTCCCGGGTTCATGCCAGTCTCCTGCCTCAGCCTCCCGAGTAGCTGGGACTACAGGCGCCTGCCACCACGCCCAGCTAATTTTTCGTATTTTTAGTAGAGATGGGGTTTCACCGTGTTAGCCAGGATGGTCTCGATCCCCTGACCTCGTGATCCGCCTGCCTCGGCCTCCCAAAGTGCTGGGATTACAGGCGTGAGCCACCATGCCCGGCCAAAACTACCAATTTTTAAGTGATGGCCATTTAATTTTTTAAAAACTTCACACTATGCAGACCAAATTAAACACATCTGTGGATCAAGTCCAGCAATTTCTAAGTACCAAGTGCCTAATATGTATTTAATATGCTGGTCCCAAGTGCTTTGCATGTACCATCTCATATAATCCTCACAACATATCCTGTGAGACAGACATTATCCCCATTTAACAGAAAAGGAAACTGAGACAAAAGAAAGGTTAAGTAACTTGCATAAGTTCATATTGCTAGGAAGCAGCAGAACTGATTTTCAAACCAAGTTTGGTCTGATGGTAAAGCCTGTGCTCTGAACCACTGAGTGGCTCTGCCTTCCCATCCCGGAGGGGAATCAGAAACTTAGGTCAATAAGTCACCCAACACGTCGAATGGGAAGAGGGGCGAGTGGGGAGCAGAAAAGCTTTAAGCACAATGGGCGTTAGATCATTGTCCATAACTGTGACAAACTGAGGACAGTGCAAATGCCCAGGAGGAGAAAATAGTTACACAAATGATGGTTCACGGAATTCTGTGCTCTCATTTTAAACAATAATTAGGAAGACTATACAGGAAAATATCTATGATACAATGCTGAGTGAAAAACACAGACAGACACAAAATCATACTGACCACAAAGTTGGCAGGCTTTGGATGGAATCAGACCTGGGTTTGAATCCCAGCTCTGCCAACTATGACTACAGGACCCCTCAGAGCCTCCGTTTCTCCAACAGAGTAATGAGGATAATATTTCTCCCTTCTAGAGTTATTGCAAGGATTCGGTGAAAAATATGTAAAAGGTTTTAGCACAATCCAGGCCCATGGTGAAAGAGCTCACACCATGTGCAGATGTGTGTAGCAGCAGGGATAAAGATGAGAAGAGATCCCAGGCAAATGGGCAGGGTCATTTAAGACACTGAAACATTAGGAGAGTTTTCATTTTTTTCATCTAAGGTTGTTACAATATCTCAACAAAGTATACAAACATAAATGAGGGCTTTGAATTAGAGTGATACAATTAAGTAAGTTTCCTCTAATTGACAACCCTGCCCTTGTCACTCATCCTGGGAGGTACTGTGCTTACAAGTATGAGATCGGCTCTTAGGGTAATTTACACAGAAATCGGAAATTACCAAGCCTCTGTAGCTTCCCCTCCCCAAGAGCATGCAACTCTTCAGCCCTGCCTATTACCTGTTTTCTTTTTTTTTTTTTTTTTTTTTTTTTTGAGACGGAGTCTCGCTCTGTTGCCCAGGCTGGAGTGCAGTGGCCGGATCTCAGCTCACTGCAAGCTCCACCTCCCGGGTTTACGCCATTCTCCTGCCTCAGCCTCCCGAGTAGCTGGGACTACAGGCGCCCGCCACCTCGCCCGGCTAGTTTTTTGTATTTTTTTAGTAGAGACGGGGTTTCACCATGTTAGCCAGGATGGTCTCGATCTCCTGACCTTGTGATCCGCCCGTCTTGGCCTCCCAAAGTGCTGGGATTACAGGCCTGTTTTCTTAATTAAATCTTCCATAAAGGCCGGGCGCGGTGGCTCAGGCCTGTAATCCCAGCACTTTGGGAGGCTGAGGTGGGTGGATCACAAGGTCAGGAGTTTGGAACCATCCTGGCCAAGATGGTGAAACCCCCATCTCCACTAAAAATACAAAAATTAGCCAGGTGTGGTGGCAGGCACCTGTAATCCCAGCTACTCGGGAGGCTGAGGCAGGGGAATTGCTTTAACCTGGAAGGCAGAGGTTGCAGTGAGCCGAGATCACGTCACTGCACTCTAGCCTGGGTGACAGAGCAAGACTCCATCTCAAAAAAAAAAAAAAAGGAATCTTCCACATAAAACCAGGGCAGGCAGTATCAAGGAAGGGAGGCTGAGGATGAAGGGCAAAGTCAAAATGCAAAACCATCATAATTAACATTTTGTTTAGAGATGCTTTCAGAGATTTTGAACCTTAGTCCCAGAACCATTAGACACCCTTCGGCAAACCACAGGGCTGTCCACCAGGGTGTGAGCCCCAGTTCCTTCATTCGCTGTGAAACGTGCACCTCGCCTACAGGTTCTCGCTGCTTGGGTTCCGGAACCAGGCTACAGCAGGCCCCATACAGCGGGCGGGGTGTGTTCAGTCAGAGGCAGATGACCGGGACGGGGCTCGATTGTTTCGAGACAGTTATCGGTGGAGACAGGCTCAATTATTTTCATTATATGGAATCAACAGAGACAGGAGGCATAATGGGTCTCAGTCAGAGAGGCAAAGGTTAAGGTGAGGGAAAGAGGGGGAACCAAGGGAGGCCCTCCCAGGCCCACCGTGACCACTGAACCATGATACCAGGGAGGGTGAGTGAGAAGGGGATGATGTCGGGTGTGTGTCTGGTCCTGCTCTGCTGGACCCAGCATGAACCCCTGGAGAGCCAAGAGAGCATTTCCTGTGTGAGTGACTCTAAAAGCATCCAGACAAGGCAGGTGTGGTGGCTCACGTCTATAATCCCAGCACTTTGGGAGGCCAAGGCTGGTGGATTGCTTGAGCCTAGGAGTTCGAGACCAACCTGAGCAACATGATGAAACACTGCCTCCACTAAAAATACAAAAATTAGCTGGGCGTGATGGTGCGTGCCTGTAGTCGCAGCTACTCAGGAGGCCGAGGTGGGAGAATCACTTCAGCCTTCGAGGTGGAAGTTGCAGTAAGCCAAGATCATACCCCTGCTCTCTAGCCTGGGCAACAGAGCAAGACCCTGTCTCAAAATAAATAAAAAAAATAAAAGCTTCAGGTGGACAGAGCTTCAAGAAGACCCCATCTGAATGGTCCAGCACTGGAGGGCAGAGTACCCTAAGCCCTCTTCTCTTGCCTTCCCACCCCTTTACCCTTTTCCTCTCCATAAATAACAACCAGTGTTATTAAGGGTTTGCTGCACGCAAGGCACAGTGCTGAATACCTGGCACATTTTTTTTTTTTAGATAGGGTCTTGCACTGTTGCCCAGGCTGGAGTGCAGTGGCATCACAGCTCACTGCAGCCATGACCTCCCTGACTCAAGCCATCCTCCTGCCTCAGCCTCCTGATTATCTAGGACTACATGCGCACACAACCACACCCAGCTAATTTTTGTATTTTTTGTAGAGACAGGGATCTCTCTATGTTGTCCAGGCTGCTCTTGAACTCCTAGGATCAAGTGATCTGCACACACGTTATTTCACTCTCTCAGCAAACCTGTCAGTCAGGCACTGTGATGATCTCATTTGACAAATGAAGAAATTGAGGCTCAGAAAGGGTTACAGGACTTGCCCAAGCCAGTAAGGGGCAGAATCAGCAACCCAGGTCCGTTGAGCCCAGAGCCCACGCTCTCCACTACAATCTTTCTCTTTCCTTCTTTTTTCTTTCTCCTGTTTACTGCTTATCCTCTGCACAAGCCAAAGGCCTCTCCCTCACCCCAAGCCAGGCCCTGTACCTGTGTGGGTTTGGGGGCTACTCGTGAGGCCCCTCAGGTAGAGGAGTTACTGTTTCTGAGATTTCTCAAGAACAGGAAACTTCCCCTTGCTGCCTGCAATAAATCTAAACCTTCCTTCCTTTGTGATTTCACCCCGGGAGCAACACTCCAGCATGACTCATCACTGGGCCGGCAGGAGATCTCCTCTGGAGACTGGAGGTGACCTTGGCCGGGCACTCACATCCTGTGCCTGTTTTCCCGTTTGTCAAGTGGACAGCCCCAGCCTCCCCACCAGGCTTGATGTGAACTATTGGGCTGAACACAAAGCTTGTAGAAAATAGTTTTTGAAACAGAATCTAAAATACCGACAATTGTCTAACTACAGCCTGTGTCCCACAGACCAAACCAGGATCTAAATCCTTCCCAACCTTAATCCTGGCTGCAAGAGTTCTCCTGCACTCCTACTGCCTTCTTGGTGTATGGTCGAACTAGGATTACTGGAAAAAAGAAAGCTGACAGGGAAAATAAGCCGTTTTCCAGCTGCGATGGGTCACTCCTCCTTCGGCTCCCCCATCACCCTATATTATAAGCACTTAGTACTAATATCAGCTAACATTCATGAAACTGATTGAATATGCAAATTTATATTGTTTTGCTCTGGCAGGGCACGGTGGCTCATGACTGTAATCCCAGCACTGTGGGAGGCCAAAGCAGGTGGATCATCTGAGGTCTGGAGTTTGAGACCAGCCTGGCCAACACGGTGAAACCCCGTCCCTGCTAAAAATACAAAACTTAGCCAAGCATGGTGGTGCATGCCTGTAATCCCAGCTACTCAGGAGGCTGAGGCAGGAGAAGCGCTTGAATCTGGGAGGCGGGGCTGCAGTGGGCCAAGATCGCGCTAGTGCACTCCAGCTTGGGCAACAGAGAGAGACTGTCTCAAAAAGAAAAAAAAAAAATATATATATATATATATATGTAGTTTTTTTCATGTAACCCCTTATTACTAGACCCGCTTTGCAGATGAGAAAAATAAGTTTCAGACTGGTTGATTATAGAAACTCAAAGGTCACACACAGCTGGCAGGTGTCAAAGCCCAGATTCAAGACCGGGCCTGTCAATCTCCACACTGTACTGCCCTCACTTCGTTTTAAAATTACAAATCCCAGTACTTTCTAGCCATCTTCTCTGACTTTTTTTTTATTTTTGAGATGGACTTTCGCTCTGTTGCCCAGGCTAGAGTGCAATGGTATAATCTTGGCTCATTGCAACCTCCACCTCCTGGGTTCAAGCAATTCTTCTGCCTCAGCATCCCAAGTAGCGCCTCGGCCTCCCAAAGCGCTGGGATTACAGGCGTGAGCCACCATGCCTGGCCCCTTCACTTCATTTTTCTGCATAGTTTCTATGCAGTAAGAAATTAACAGTCACAACCCTCCTTTACCCAGGTAGAATGTAAATCAATGTGGGCAGGGATTTCTTGGTGTTTGGCCACTGCTTTATCCCCTCAGTGCCTAAAACAATGTCTGACACGTAGTATCAGCAAATATTCAAAGTATTCAATAAATATTTTGGCCAAAACAAATTAATTTGGCCTAAAATTCTCATTAGCTATTTTTGACTGTCCTTTCTACTAGATTCTAAATTCAACAGCATTTTCTTCATCTCAGTCCCCATAACTGCCCCACCCCGTCCCTCCCCGTTTCGAGTTTAGAATGACACTTTGAACATACTAAAATATGATTTGATATTGCAATGTGATTTGGGGGTGGTCTGCTGTTTGGGGAATTCATTCTCCTCTCCACTCCCCAAAACAAACAAGCACTCAGTAGAAAACTGTCTTAGGAAGGGTGGAAAATGTCTAGCAATTTCTCATCTTATCCCCGGGTTAGGTTCCTCCGGTCCCTGCTCCCTGAGGCTGATGGACAGGCAGGCAGGACAGCCTGATCCATCGATGCAAAGGTGCCCTCCTCCGCTCGTTTGCTGCTGTGTTTCTGAGTCACATCTTCCCTGGGCTGTGGGAAAGTGTTCAGTGTGTGGCTTCACAAACTGCAGTGCAGCAGGGAGAGCGGGCAGTTGGAAATGATACGGAAAAGAAAGGATCTAATTAAGCAGAGTAGGTGATAGTGTTGGGAAGAAAAAGCAAGCAAGTGGCAATTTGGATATTTGCCTGCAAATAAAAGAGATGACTGTCGTTTTCTCCTCTGGCTCCTGTTTGCTCTATAAATCTCAGTTCACAAATCCAAGTGTTTTAATTATCGCTATATAATACAACATGCTGTGCTGGGCCTATCTTAGGGAAATTAAAACAAAGGAGGGGGGCCGAGGGATTCAGGCTACCCCGTTCTCCCGTTTCTCTTGTTTACAATGATCCGAAGGTGTTTCTCCCCGCTTCTGCCATAAACACAACATGGGGTTTTCCAGTATTAACCATATCACCTTCCTCCACTCACAAAAAGGAAATTCAGGCCCTAAGCTGTTGTCAACCATGCAACTCAGTTGCCAGGTGTCACATTGCCCACTGTTGCTGTTTAATCCCCAAGAAATCAAAAGAACCAGGTCATGAATGAAATGCCAGGTCCAGCTCAAAAAGGAGAGTCCCTAGTGGGAAGCAGCATGATGATTAAAACTAGCATTTGAATATCACCTTCGCTACATACTAGCTGTGTGGCCTTGGGTAAATCATTTAACCTCTCTGAGTCTCACACTTCAAAGAAAAAAACAGTGATAGCAGGATTAAATATGTAAGACTAAAAAGCACTTAGCACAGTGCTCAACACATAATCAGTGGTATGCAACACAGTCCCATCTCCAGTCTTTCTTTGCCATTTCAAATGCCTACATTAAGCTTCTCCCAGAAAGCTGCATGGTTCACTCCTTCCCTTCTACCGTATCAGTGAGACTTCCTTACCCTAAATAAAATAGTAGTCCTCCCATCACACACACTGCATTTCCCCTTACACGCTTCATTTTTGTCCATAACAAAGTACTCCTTGACATTTTATATACATACACATACATTCATGTGTGGCTTAACGACTGGGGTAAGTTCTGAGAAATGCTTCATTAGGCGATTTCATTGTTGCGCGAACATCATAGAATTAGAGCGTACTTACTTAAACCTAGATAGTATAGCCTACTACAAACGTAGGTATACCATACAGCCTATTGCTACTAGGCTACAAACCTATACAGCATGTTACTGTACTGAATACTGTAGGCAACTGTAACATAGTGATAAATACTCGTGTATCTAAACATAGAAAAGGAAATGCACTGCACTAAGCTAAGACATTAGGATGGCTATGACATCACTAGGCAACAGAAATTTCTCAGCTCTATTATAATCTTATGGACCACCGCCGTATGTGCAGTTCATCATTAACCGAAATATCATTATGCAGCCCGCGACTGTACACATATATATTATGTATAGACATACACACATATACATACACTTACATATATACAAAATTATTTTGTTAGGGCATCTTCCTCACCTACACTTCAAGAAGGCAGAACTTGTGTTGACCACTATATTTCCAATGCCTGTAACGGTAGTGCCTGGCATGTAACGGATGTTTAATAAATATTAACAGAACCAATAAATAGAAGCTATTTTTTCTATAATAGTTGGAAGGGCCCTCATAGACCACCTAGGCTAAAGTTCTTCGCAGGCCAGGAAATTGAGACCAGGTGGCATCAGATGACCTGCCCTATGGTTCCAGCTTCCCCAGAACTGAGTGGCAGGGGGTAGGGACCCTGACTTCAGTGGCTTTGCTCTGCCTCAAGTCAGCCCATTCAGTGCCCACAGCAACTTAGCAGGTTGGTGCCCTGTGCTTCTCATCTGAGGAATGGAAATAAGCAGATGGCTCACCCTCCCAAGTGTCAGGATGTGGATGCCCAGTGACTGGCATTCTATACAAGCAAAAAGGACAGGTGGAGACACAGAAGTCCACTCTGGAAATCCATCAACAAATGTCCTCAGAATTGAGGAAATGCAGACAGCTGCAGCACAAAGGAGCTAAAGGTCACTGCTGTTCTCTCTCAAAATCCACCCGCATCAAGGACCCTCTTGGCTTTCTGCATGATTGAAGGCAAGCAACTGCAGTCTCATTTCTGGGGTGCCTGGATGACCTCCTCTTGCACAAACACAGGGGATCCTGTGGGGAGAAATGCCAACCCCAGCTCCATCATTTCTAGGTGCATGACTTCTCTGGGTACCAACTTTTCGTAGCTTAGGATCAAAGGAGAAAACACGTGCACAGCACCTGGCACAGCGCATGGCACACTGCAGGCACATGAAATCATTAGCTGTTACGAACCGCACGTTTAATATTCAAAGTTAACCCTCCATACATCTCACCAGCTCTTACCATTGCCCCTTAGAGCTGGGAATCTGAATAGAAGGGCTTGCATTGGACAGGGGCTATTCGGCCTTAGAAATGCAACTCCAGGTAATTGTTTAAAGGAGCCCATTTTCCTATTCAAGTAGAGTGAAAAGAACTCACACTTCACCTCAGTCCCCAAGCCACTCAGGACCTCATAACGCTGGCAAAGGGAAGAGTCCAGTCTGAGAGCATTGGCCACTTAACTCTATTTCCAGAAAGTGGGGTCCGACCCAGAGCTCTCCAGAAGGTGAGGTAACAAGACCCAACAAAAATATCCTGTGTTCTCTTCACCACCTGTCTCCGCAAGCGAGTAACAAGACTAAGTGTTAAAGAGAGACACCACCAGTAATCAGAATGTGGTAACTAAATGAGGCTTGTGTCTTCCACTTAAAATGTGCAAGCTGGTCCGGTTCCTCAGCCTCTCTGAACCTGCTTCCTCAACTGTCTAAACAGAAAAGCAACCTCCACCTTCTGGGACTGGTGAAAGGATGAAATGAGAGAATTCTGTTCAACGGTGTCTAGGACATTAGCTGCTGCTTTTAGTTCAAGAAGCCCAGTGCAGCCTATGCCGGAATAAGCATTAATTGCTCCAAAAGAACATTCTGTACAGCAAAGGCAGCCCTTTCCTAGACCACAGACCACACCACTCCAACATGGGCCACAGGTTGGGAGCAAACACTAACTCCACCAGAGGCTTCCTGAAATCATACAAGCAAGAGGGGTGAAAGTAGGAGGGATTCGGGTGCAAAAAAGCACAGGTAGAAACTGAGACACAAACAGCTTCTGAAAAGGGGGTACCCGGCTGGAAGTGGTGAGGGAAGTTCCCCCACGAAAAAACTTGGACTTGGCAATCATTGCTTTGGACTTCCCAATGTAAAATGCCACTTTTGATGACTTGGGGATTCTAGAATGTTCCGGTCGCTCACTGATTTACAAATATAAGGTCTGGGATAACCTAATCCTGCGTGGTGTGTTTCAAGGGCCCCCAAGGCGTTCCAAGAGCTGGTGACTTTCGGCTCACGTAACCTGGGCCTCAGTTTCCCTCCAGACCCTAACGAAGGCACTAAAGGCTATTGCCTCTACAGGGAGGCTGAGAGGCTAAACCGGGACGGCGCGCTAAGGCGCTCCCTAGACACAGCACGAAGCTCCCCGCGCGCGGTTCCCATTCGCTCCCGGAGAGAAAGGCTGCGCGCGGGCTCACACCAAAGCCCAGGACCTTCCTCCGCTGCAGCTGTAGAAAAAATAATCATAAGAAAGGAACTGGAACGCGAGCTGGGGCAGCGGCCGGGCCGGGGGCTCCTCCCGCAGGCGCCCAGGAGCCGCTCGGCCCGTGGCCCGGCCGGGGAGCAGGCGCCCCGCGGGAGCGCTGAGGCCCCGCTGTGCCGGGCCGGGCGGGGGCGGCGGAGGCGGAAGCGGGGGCGGCGGGAGCGCGGTGGGGATGTTTAAAGGAAATTTACAATCATTTCCTCTCTGTGGTTTGGTGACAAATCAACAACATCCTGTTCTTTTGTGAGGCTCCGGGCGCCTGCGAGGCGGGGGCAGCGCTCCGGCTCTTAAAGGGACACACACAGGGCCCCTCTCCCAACGGTCCCCTGCGGCTCCCCCCCAAAAAAATACAGCCTCCTTAAGGCATCACCTCCGGGGGCGCGCGGCTGGAATGCGGGGGCTGCGGCTGGAACCGCCCGTGGGCCACGACCCGGATCGCATCCCTCACCCCCCAACCCCGCCCGACGCGAGGAGACGGCTGCGGCCGCGGCGCACCCCTCTGAAGGACGTCGCAGCCCGGGGCCATCTCCCGCCGAGGGGGCGGGCAGGGGGCGGAGGGGCGTCCTCCTGAGGGTTCCCCTCCCTCCCCCCCAACCCCAGGGCAGCTCCGCCGGGGCTTCGGACCTCCGGGGAGTTATCCCCCTCCCCCAGTCCCCTGGCCTCGGGTATTGCTGTCCCAGAACTCTGCGGATTTACGGTTAAAATGTCGATGTACGCACAGGAGGTTTATAAAACGCCAAAGCAGAGAGAGACTTCCCGAGCTGCAGAAGTAATGAGAATCAGATGGTCAGGACCAGAAAAATAATAATAAAAAAATACTCAACTGCCCTCCTGGGATTTCGTTCATTCAGTCATTTAATGAGTATGTTTTACTAAGTGCTAGTCACCACTGTAAGCCCCCGCACCGCAGGAACAAGATAGATACGGTTCCTGCCCACAGGGGGCTTAGATTCTCAAAAATAAATGAATGAACAGGATTATTTCACATCTGTAAGTGCTGAGTTTTTTAATGGGTCACATTCTGGAACAGCGGCTTTCTGTAGGGACACCTCTCTGAGGGGTCTGACCTGAGGCCTCCAAGGATGGAAAAGCAAGGGTGCTAGGAAGAACTGGGTTGGAGAGGTCCAAACATTACCATCAGGAAAGAGCTCAGAAGTCCCATCCAAAAGACCCGAGTGAAGGGCAGCCCCAGGGCTGCATTTTCCCCTTGAGGACAAGCCTTGATAAGGGGCTTGGGTCCTTCTGCTCTGGCTATATCACCTGAGCCGTTTCCTTCCATCTCTCGGCCTCACAGCTTCCTATAGGGAAAATGAGAACACTGAACCAGATACAGTACTTCTCAACCTAGGTGCAAGTGAGAATTCCAAGGGAGGCTTTCAAAAACACTGACACCCCTGACCCCACCTCAGACCAAGGGTATGAGGATCTCTGGTAATGGAGCCTAGGCGCTGGCATTTCTGTAAGGCTTTAAAAGTGAATTTAGTGTACAGCCAGGGTTAAGAGCCACTGACCTAGGGCCGGGTGCGGTGGCTCACGCCTGTAATCGTAGCACTTTGGGAGGCCAAGGCGGGCGGATCAGTTGAGGTCAGGAGTCTGAGACCAGCCTGACCAACATGAAGAAACCCCCTCTACTAAAAATACAAAAGTAGTTGGGCGTGGTGGTGTGCACCCGTAATCCCAGCTACTTGGGAAGCTGAGACCGGAGAATCGCTTGAACCCGGCCGACGGAGGTTGCGGTGAGCTGAGATAGCGCCATTGCATTCCAGCCTGAGCAACAAGACCAAAATTCTGTCTCAAAAAAAAAAAAACCAAAAAACAAAAACAGAGCCACTGATCTAGACGATATTTAAAGTTTGGGTTTAACGTGCAGTAGGGTGGCCGGGCGCGGTGGTTCACGCCTGTAATCCCAGCACTTTGGGAGGCCGAGGCGGGCGGATCATGAGGTCAGGAGATGGAGACCATCCTGGTCAACATGGCGAAACCCCTTCTCTACTAAAATACAAAAAAATTAGCCGGGCGTGGTGGCGCCACCTGTAGTCCCAGCTACTTCGGAGGCTGAGGCAGTGGAATCCCTTAAACCCACCCAAGAAGTGGAGGTTGCAGTGAGCTGAGATCGCGCTACTGCACTCCAGCCTGGCCACAGAGCAAGACTCCATCTCAAAATAAAATAAAATGAAATAAATAAATAAAGTGCAGTAAGAAGGCCAGGCGTGGTGCCTCACACCTGTAATACTAGCACTTTGGGAGGCCAAGATGGTGGATCACCTGAGGTCAGGAGTTTGAAACCAGCCTAGCCAACCAGCCTGGCCAACATGGTGAAACCCCGTCTCTACTAAAAATACAAAAAAATGAATTAGCCAGGCATGGTGACAGGCACCTGTAATCTCAGTTACTTGAGAGGCTGAGGCAGGAGAATTGTTTGAACCAGGAAGGTTGAGGTTGCAGTGAGTCAAGATCCTGCCCCTGCAGCAAGATCCTGCCCCTGCACTCCAGCCTGGGCGACAGAGGAAGACTCTGTCTCAAAAATAAATAAATTAATTAATTAATTAATTAATTAAAAATAAAGTGCAGGAAGAGCTATTTCAATTCAGGGTATAATCATCCACGTTCATTGAGTGCTTAGCAGCTGCTATATAATACCCTAAGTAAGCTACATATATATTTTGTCTAAGTTACAAAGAAAAACCCTACCAACTAAGATATATATTATTATTGTTCCCATTTACAGATGAGGAAACTGGGTACAGGGATGACACAAAATGTGGTCAAGGGCACACAGGTAATAAGTGGTCTTGTCTGTATCCTGTAAGCTGAAATGCCTTTCCAGTGGCAAGAACAAATTTCTACCTAATGGTGTTGTTAATCAGGCAGAGTAGCTACCTACAGAAGAGCATGGGGTGCTATAAGCCCAAGCTGCTCATACATCTTGGACAGAGGCAGTGGACTGGCCTAGATGCCCAGATTGGAGGTCTTAAAAGAGAGATTGTAACTCAAAGAAAACAGACTTTTATGTTTCTCGGTGCTAATCCTCTCGGTCGTTTTCAGAGATGATTCCCATAAATTGTTAAAGGTATGCCTTGGCCAGACAGAGGAAACATTTGGCAAGGTGAGGAGAAAAAATAACTCCCTGTGTACCCCAGTAATGACCAGGATAGCATACACTCCCCCACCCTCCTCACTCTCCCTTCTAGGGCCCACCCCATGCCCTTTTCACCTTTGACCACCTTCCCATTTGTGCAGTTCCTTAAGGGAGGATCAAGGGAGAGTATAAGCATGAGCTGGGACAGGTTCCCTGGGAAAGTAAAAGATCCAAGAAAGCAAAGATAAGATGAAAAGGAAGATGATGCATTCTTACAGTGGGGCACTGTGCTGCTGTCAATAATAATAGAGCTGTTAGACCAGAAAGATGCTTGTAATATACAAGGTGCAGAATAGAGTCCTCTCATTGATATTTTTGTAAATCACACGTGCGCGCGCACACACACACACACACACACCCTAGAACCATCTGGAAGGATAAACTCCAAAGGGTTAGGGTTAGGAGTGATGGCTGGGCAGAGGCATGAGGGAGGGTCGTAAAGGGGTGTGTGTAGTGTAAATCTATAATTTTTTTTTTTTTTTTTTGAGACGGGGTTTTGCTCTTGTTGCGCAGGCTGGAGTGCAGTGGCGCAATCTCAGCTCATCGCAAGCTCTGCCTTCCGGGTTCAAGTGATTCTCCTGCCTCAGCCTTCCGAGTAGCTGGGATTACAGGCATGCACCACCATGCCCGGCTAATTTTGTATTTTTAGTAGAGATGGGGTTTCTCCATGTTGGTCAGACAGGTCTGGAACTCCCGACCTCAGGTGATCCACCAGCCTCGGCCTCCCAGAGTACTGGGATTACAGGCATGAGCCACTGTGCCCGGCCTAAATCTATAATTTTACTTTCTCTCTATTCATCTCCATATTATTTAAATTGGTGACAACAATCATGTATTAATTTTTTAAGATAAAGACACTTCTACTGACAAATAATAAAAATAAGTATTAAAAGGGGAAGCATAAAAACCCACCCTGGGTCCTGGGAATTCTATGCAGGGTAGCAGGGTAGATACCTGGTAATGCCATATTTCAGCTCTTCCGGGTTGATGTCCATCATCCCTTCACCCTCCCACAGCCTTCCATTCCAGTGGTAGGCTCTTACCTGGTCAGCCTACTCACCTTTCAGTCCTCATGTGTTCCACACAATTTTCTGGGTTTTAGAAGATGAATTTGAGAGGTGCTGGTTCCAATTGATGTAAGAAATGACAAAATTCACATGAGAGGGGAAAGTTGTCCAAAGTGCCATTCGGTGGTACTGCTGGTGGTGGAGGTGGGTGACGGGGATGGCATTTGAGTTCAAAGGCTCTGACTTCCCGTGTCTATGTGTTGCTCTTCTGGAAGCTTAGAAATGTAATCTGACAGTCCAAGCCCTGAAGAAAAACAATAGTGCTTTGTGGTAAGAACCTTATTGCAGAAATCTGAAAGCCTAGGGGTAGGAGGTCTGCTTATAACATGTGCAGAACTGTTCCCTCCAATTAGGAGCGGATAACTCAGCAAACATATGACCCCAGCAACTGGCGGACGGTGAAATGTCATGCTCTAGGGAGGAATTGTTTGGCCACTCTGTGCTTCCTTTTATTTATGTTTTCTTAGATCTTTGCTGTTTATAAACAGCATAATGCATAGTTCAGAGCATGAGCTAAGGAGACAGAAAACCCACGTGGGATTTCTAGCTTCACTACTTTCTATAAGCCTCAGTTTCCTCTTTTTTGAAATGGGAATAATATTACCTATGTAATATGTAATATTTATATAATATAGATAATATTTATATAATGTAAATAATATATAATTATAATATTATATATAAATATAATACAGACCGGGCATGGTGGCTCATGGCTGTAATCCCAGCACTTTGGGAGGCTGAGGCAGGCAGATCACCTGAGGTCAGGAGTTGGAGACCAGCCTGGCCAACATGGCGAAACCCCATCTCTACTAAAAATACAAAAAATAGCCGGGCATGGTGGCAGGCACCAGCTACTTGGGAGGCTGAGGCAGGAGAATCGCTCAAACCCGGAAGGCAGAGGTTGCAGTGAGCTGAGATCACACCATTGCACTCCAGCCTGGGTGACAGAGCAAGATTCTGTCTCAAAAAACAAAAAAGTGTGTGTGTGTGTGTGTGTGTGCATATATATATGTATATAAAGTATATATGTTATATACAATTATACATTTATATTAATATATAGGTATGTAATATATTAATATTATTAACATGTTAGTATATTAATATATAATTATATATAACATTAAATATATTATATATAAGATTATATAATATATAACATCATAATATATAATATTATGTTATAATAATAGTACTTACCTTACAGAGGTGTTGGTGAGAATTAAATTAGCTAATACAGGAAAAGCCCTTAGCTCTTTGAACCTGGCACACATGGTAAGTGGTATATAACTAACAACAACAAGATCCAAGAAGGTGGTAAACTGTATCTTACAAATGAGAATAAGGAAGGTGACTGAGTTAAGTGGCTCATGAACACTAACATACCTACTAGTTTACACATCTCAAACCGAAATCTGAATCTTGGCCTCCAGAATGATAGGTCCTCCAGAAGACCTGTGTCCACCAAAATCCTGCATGGTTGATCAATTACTTCATTAAAAAATTATCGCCTTCAGGCCAGGCGCAGTGGCTCACGCCTGTAATCCCAGCACTTTGGGAGGCCGAGGCAGGTGGATCACGAAGTCAGGAGATAGAGACCATCCTGGCTAACATGGTTAAACCCTGTCTCTACTAAAAATGCAGAAAATTAGCTGGGCGTGGTGACAGGTGCCTGTAGTCCCAGCTACTGGGGAGCATGAGGCAGGAGAATGGCGTGAACCCAGGAGGAGGAGCTTGCAGTGAGCCGAGATCACGCCACCGCACTCCAGCCTGGGCGACAGAGCGAGACGCAGTCTCAAAAAAAAAAAAAAAATTATCACCTTCATCTAAAATCATTTAATAAGGCCCTACTTACCTACTTACATATGCCCTAGTGCTAGCCGCTGTACAGCCTGAAACAGATGAAATTCCTTCATTCCATTCATCCAGAGCCTAGTCACCTTTTTTTTTTTTTTTACTTTTATTATCATTCAAATGATTTGGGAAATTTCATCATATACTACATCCTTTCCAAGGCATGCAACCTGACCATAAAATAGAAAATTAATGCTTCAATAACAATAATTTATACAGAAAATTTTCCTGAAAATAACATGTAGACTATTTTCCTTGGCCTTTGTATTCAAACAAAGATGAAAGAACTAAGTTGTTAAAAAGCTAAGCTGTTATTCTTTATCTATTCTTGTTTCAATTACTTTTTCTATGACAAAATAGAGTTGTCTTATTGAGACTGCAATTCAGAATTCCAAGTTCTAGTCTTATCAAAACTTGGCAAATCAAAGAGCTTGAAAGTTATTTTGTGCTTTGTAATACATTTAATTAGGAATCTATCTTGCTTAATTTAAATATTTCTGCATCAGTAGTTACAAAACTATTTCCTTCACTGCATTTTTTAATTTTATTTTTAATTGGCACATAATAATTATACATATTTATAGATACAGTGTGATATATTGATATATGTAAACAATGTGTAATAATCAAATCAGGGTAATTAGCATATTCATCACCTCAAACTTTTATCATTTCTTTGTATTGGGAATATCCAAAATTGTCTCATCTGGCTATTTGAAAATATATAAGTAATTGTTAACTGTTATCACCCTACAGTGCTATAGAACACTGGGACTTATTCCTCCCATCTAGCTGTAATTTTTTTTTTTTTTTTGAGACAGAGTCTTGCTCTGTCACCCAGGTTGGAGTGCAGTGGCATAACCTCAGCTCACTGCAGCCTCCACCTGCCAGGTTCAAGTGATTCTCCTGCCTCAGCCTCCCAAGTAGCTGGGATTACAGGCGCCCATCACAGTGCCCAGCTAATTTTTGTATTTTTAGTAGAGAAGGATTTTCACCATTTTGGTCCGGTTGGTCTTGAACACCTGACCTCAAGTGATCCACCCACCTCGGCCTCACAAAGTACTGGAATTATAGGCATGAGCCACCACACCCGGCCTAGCTGTAATTTTTTTATCCATTAACCAACCTCTTTCTATTTCTATTTCTAGCAACCTCTTTCTATTCCCTTTACCCGCTACCCTTCCCAGCTTCTAAGAACCACTCTTCTACTCTACACTTGTATGAAGTCAACTTTTTTACCTCCCACATATGAATGAGAACATGTGGTTTTTATAATTCTGTGCCTGGCTTATTTCACTTAACATAATGTCCTCCAAACTTATCCATGTTGCCACAAATGACAGGATTTCATTCTTTCTTTTATGGCTGAATAGTATTCCATTGTTTATTTATACCACATTTTGTTTATCCATTCAGTCCTTGATGGACACTTAGGTTGATTCCATGTCTTAGCTGTTATGAATAGTGCTGCAATTAACATAGGAGTACAGATGTCTTTTTGACGTACTGATTTCCTTTCCTTTGGATTAATACTCCAGTGAGATTGCTGGATCACATGGTAATTCTATTTGTAGTTTTTTGAGAAAACTCCATGCCATTCTCTATGATGGCTATACCAGTATACATTCCCGCCAACTGTTTATAAGAATTCCCTTTTCTACTCATCCTTGCCAGCATTTGTTGTTTTTCGTCTTTTTGATAGTAGTCACTTGAACTGGATGAGAAGATATTTCATTGTGGTTTTATTTTTTTGAGATGGAGTCTCACTCTGTCACCCAGGATGGAGTGCAGTGGCGAGATCTTGGCCCACTGCAACCTCTGCTTCCCAGATTCAAGCAACTGTCCCTGCCTCAACCTCCCAAGTAGCTGGGATTACAGGCACCTGCCACCATGCCTGGTAATTTTTGTATTTTTAGTATTTTTAATAGAGACAGGGTTTTGCCATGTTGGCCAGGCTGGTCTTGAACTCCTGACCTCAGGTGATCCGCTCACCTCGGCTTCCCAAAGTGCTGGGATTATGGGCATAAGCCACCACGCCCAGCTTTCATTGTGGTTTTAATGTGCATTTCCCTGATGATTAGTGATGTTGAGCATTTTTCTTTATTATTATTTTTTTTAATTGAGACAGAGTCTCACTCTGTGGCCAGGCTAGACTGCAGTGGTATGATCTCGGCTCACTGCAGCCACCAACCCCCAGGTTCAGGCAATTCTCCTGCCTCAGCCTCCCAAGTAGCTAGGACTACAGGCACATGCCACCACACACACCCGGCTAAGTTTTTGTATTTTTTAGTTGAGATGAGGTTTCACCATGTTGGCCAGAATGGTCCTGATCTCCTGACCTTGTGATCTGCCCACCTTGGCCTCCCAAAGTGCTGGGATTACAGGCGTGAGCCACCCCGGCTTTTTTTTTTTTTTTTTTGGATATGGAGTCTTGCTCTGTTGCCCAGGCTGGAGTGCAGTGGCACGATCTTGGTGCCACTGCCTCCTGGGTTCAAGTGATTCTCTGTCTTAGCCTCACGAGTAGCTGGGATTACAGGTGCACACCACCACACCTAGCTAATTTTTGTATTTTTAGTAGCGACAGGGTTTCACCATGTTGGCCAGGCTGGTCTTGAACTCCTGACCTGAGGTGATCCACCTGCCTCGGCCTCCCAAAGTGCTGGGATTATTACAGGCGTGAGCTGCCACACCCGGCCAAGCATTTTTTTAGATACCTGTTAGCCATTTGTCTGTCTTCTTTTGAGAAATGTGTATTCCGATTATGAGCCCATCTTTAATCTGATTATTTGGTTTGTTATTAAGTACTTTGTATATTCTAGATTCTAACCCTTTGTCAGATGAATAGTTTGCAGATATTTTCTCTCATTCTGCAGATTGCCTCTTCACTCATGACTGCCCTTGCTGTGCAGAACCTTTTTAGTTTGATATGATCCCATTTGTCTCTTTTTGCTTTCGTTGCCTGTGCTTTTGAGGTCTTACCCAGAAAATCTTTGCCCAGATCTGAAGCATTTTCCCTGTTTTCTTCTAGTAGTTTCATAATTTCAGGTCTTACATTTAAGTTTTTAATCCAGTTTGAATCTATTTTTGTGTATGGTGAAAGATAGGGGTCTAGTTTTATTTTTCATTCATTTTTCTGCATATGGATATCCAATTTTCCCAACACCATCTTTGAATCTTCCTCAAACCCTTTGAAACAGCAATTCTTTTTTTCTTTTTTAAACTTCTGCGTCTTCCTTCTCCAGTCTAGTTAAGAGAAGGAAACTTTCTGGGGATACAAGGTTTAAACTGATGGACCATTAACAGCATAACAAAGCAAAAGGAATTTTCCAGGTCACCAGCCAACAACTTTAGAGTGGTATTTAAAATTCACTTGCTTAGTGGGGAGGGAAAGCACTTGTTCAGGAGAGGGTGGGGGAAGGTTTTCTCCCAGCTGATGAGGAACTGGAGAATGCCCTCTTTTAGGCCAGCAAAACCAGTAAACATCATTAACTTAGGGCTTGGTTTGTGTGCAGATCTTTTATCTTTGTAGATACAGATTACAACGCAGATTTTGGAAAGAAAATGTCTGCTGAAACCATAAAAAGTTTCTTTGGCTTTGGCTTCAGATTTAGGGAACACCTGGATCCCTGCTCTGGCCTCAACCATGATTTGTTAGAATATAACATAACCATAAATTTCTTCTGAGCCCACTGGACATACACACACACACAAACACACACACACATTTAAACAGATATTGCCTTATTCCAGCTGTGCAACGTTTAGCAGAAGAAGAACGTTGGCCATATTGTCGTTCCCCCACCTCATTTTGCATTTCTAAAATGTATTTGCTGGCAGTCTGGAAAATCCTGGGAAAAGCAGCTTTAGTAATTAAGTGGTAAGCAGAGCTGTTCTAATAGAAATGTTCTAGGGATCACCTTTGCCGCTGAAGGAAGAATGACCAATAGAGTCTTGCTGAAATTCAGTAAGAATTTCACCTCCCTATTATAGCCCTCCCCGAGTGTATTGCCCCAGGAACTTCCATAAACCTATGACCATTTACATAGACCTTAAAATTCCTATAACCTCTTGATCTCAGGATTTTCTGGGGGCCCTGCCAAATTGCAGAAGGCTATTTAAGTAGTGTTATACACATTTTAAGGTTTTTCTAGTATAGTGGCTTCTAGACTTTTAAAAAAGCAGCAGAACCATTTTAAAGGAATGCAAAATATGAAAACGAGATTAAAACTATTGTTTCTGGTTGAAGCCAATCACAGTGTTGCTCAAAAGGGGTCCTAGGATTCAAAGTTGGAAAACAAATCACAACTTTAGAATATCATTCTTTTTTTTTTTTTTTTTTCAGACAGAGTTTCACTCTTTTTGCCCAGGCTGGAGTGCAGTGGTGCCATCTCGGCTCACTGCAACCTCCACCTCCTGGGTTCAAGCAATTCTCCTGCCTCAGCCTCCCAAATAGTTGGGGTTACAGGCATGCGTCACCACGTCCAGCTAATTTTGTATTTTTATTAGAGATGTGGTTTCTCCATGTTGGTCAGGCTAGTCTTGAACTCCTGACCTCAGGTGATCCACCCGCCTCAGCCTCCCAAAGTGCTAGGATTACAGGTGTGAGCCACCGTGCCCGGCCCCGGCCTAGCATATCATTCTTTTTTTTTTTTTTTTTTTTT
>NC_037673.1:138519518-138623246 GCF_003255815.1 Theropithecus gelada | reverse complement strand
CTCTGTCGCCCAGGCTGGAGTGCAGTGGCCGGATCTCAGCTCACTGCAAGCTCCGCCTCCCGGGTTTACGCCATTCTCCTGCCTCAGCCTCCCGAGTAGCTGGGACTACAGGCGCCCGCCACCTCGCCCGGCTAGTTTTTTGTATTTTTTAGTAGAGATGGGGTTTCACCGGGTTAGCCAGGATGGTCTTGATCTCCTGACCTTGTGATCCGCCCGTCTCGGCCTCCCAAAGTACTGGGATTACAGGCTTGAGCCACCGCGCCCGGCCTATCATTCTATTATGACTTTAGTAATTTTGGCATTTGATGGAGTTCAAACTCCTTACTGTGCCTATACAACACTTTTGATCCAGCCCTTGCCTACCTGAGCTCACACAGTTATTCTCAAGTTGTTTACTCCTTGGTTTTGTTGGTATAAATCTTCTACTAGCTTCCTGGAAAGAGATACACAGAAGTAAATATCGGCTCACTGCAACCTTCGCCCCCTGGGTTCAAGCAATTCTCCTGCCTCAGCCTTCCGAGTAGCTGGGATTATAGAGACGCATCACCACACCCAGCTAATTTTTGTATTTTTAGTGGAGATGGGGGTTTCACCATGTTGGCCAGGCTGGTCTCGAACTCCTGACCTCAGGTGATCTGCCTGCCTTGGCCTCCCAAAGTGCTGAGATTACAGATGTGAGCCACTGCGCCCTGCCTGTTCTCATATTCTGATTGTTTTGCTAGGTATAAAATTCTAGATTTTTTTTAGCTTCATTTTTTTGTTGTTACTACATTAATAAATGTACATGTTTTCAGGGTACATGTGATAATTTCATGTATTCATATAATCAGGTCAGGGTAATTGGGATATCCATCATCTTAAATGCTGATATTTTCTTTATGCTTAGAACATTCGATTATTTTCTTCTAGCTATTTTGAAATGTACAATTGGTTGATGTTAGCTATAGTTATCCTACTAATCTATTGAACACCAGGTCTTATTTCTTCCAAGTATATACTTACACCCATTAATCAACCACTGTCCCCTACCATTCCCAACCTCTAGATTATAAATTGTTCCTTGACACCACTTCTGCTCCTCAATAAACCTAGGCCTCTCCAGTGTCCAGGTCTTTAAACTACAAAGGTTTTTTTGTTTTGTTTTGTTTTGTTTTGGCAATTGAACACATATCCCCATCCTCACCCTTGCACCTGTATAGCTAACACTTCATTATTCTTTTTTTTCTTTTTTTTTTTGAGATGGAGTCTTGCTCTGTTGCCCAGGCTGGAGTGCAGTGGTACGACCTCCACTCACTGCAAACTCTGCCTCCTGGGTTCACACCATTCTTCTGCCTCAGCCTCCTGAGTAGCTGGGACTACAGGCGCCCACCATGCCCGGCTAATTTTTTTGTATTTTTAGTAGAGACAGGGTTTCACCGTGTTAGCCAGGACAGTCTTGATCTCCTGACCTCATGATCCACCCGCCTCAGCCTCCCAAAGTGCTGGGATTACAGGCGTGAGCCACCGCGCCTGGCCCACTTCATTATTCTTATCAGGGAAACTTCCCTTCCTGGCTACCTCTCCTTCCAAGGCTAGGTGGATATGCCCCCTAGGAGATCGCACAACACCTGGTTGTGTTGTGCGCTCATTTGTCATATCATTACCACCTGTTAACTTGTCTGTGCCCTCCACTCAATTGTGAACACGACAGCTGAAAATTCACAGCCGGGCCGGGCGCGGTGGCTCACGCCTGTAATCCCAGCACTTTGGGAGGCCGAGGCGGGCGGATCACAAGGTCAGGAGATCGAGACCACGGTGAAACCCCGTCTCTACTAAAAATACAAAAAATTAGCCGGGCGCGGTTGTGGGCGCCTGTAGTCCCAGCTACTCGGGAGGCTGAGGCGGGAGAATGGCGTGAACCCGGGAGGCGGAGCTTGCAGTGAGCCGAGATTGCGCCACTGCACTCCAGCCTGGGCGACAGAGCGAGACTCCGTCTCAAAAAAAAAAAAAAAAAAAAAAAAAGAAAATTCACAGCCATAGTGCCACTCAATAAATATTTATAGAACAAATAGGCCGGGCGCGGTGGCTCAAGCCTGTAATCCCAGCACTTTGGGAGGCCGAGACGGGCGGATCACAAGGTCAGGAGATCGAGACCATCCTGGCTAACACGGCGAAACCCCGTCTCTACTAAAAACACAAAAAATTAGCCGGGCGAGGTGGCGGCGCCTGTGGTCCCAGCTACTCGGGAGGCTGAGGCAGGAGAATGGCGGGAACCCGGGAGGCGGAGCTTGCAGTGAGCTGAGATCCGGCCACTGCACTCCAGCCTGGGAGACAGAGCAAGACTCCGTCTCAAAAAAAAAAAAATGAACAAATAAATAGAGGAATGGTCACAATACTATTTTTTATTAAAAGATACAATCTATAATAAAATGTTTGACAAATGCCCTTACCAGTTGGTGCATGCTCCAGACTTTAGGGTAGAGAATAGGATTGCTTTAGGGGGAAAAATGTCACTTTGATATTAGGAGCATAGAAAGAATTCTTATAAATTCTTGTTCTAGTCTTTACCATCTTGAGAAGAAGGGAGGTTTGGAATGAAAACTGAATTCATCAACCAGGCGTGGTGGCTCATGCCTGTAACCCCAGCACTTTGGGAGACTGAGGTGGGCGGATCACGAGGTCAGGAGATCGAGACCATCCTGGCCAACATGGTGAAACGCCGTCTCTACTAAAAATACAAAAATTAGCCGGGCGCAGTGGCTCAAGCCTGTAATCCCACACTTTGGGAGGCCAAGACGGGCGGATCACAAGGTCAGGAGATTGAGACCATCCTGGCTAACCCGGTGAAACCCCACCTCTACAAAAAAATACAAAAAAAAAAACCTAGCCGGGCAAGGTGGCGGGCGCCTGTAGTCCCAGCTACTTGGGAGGCTGAGGCAGGAGAATGGCGTAAACCCGGGAGGCGGAGCTTGCAGTGAGCTGAGATCCGGCCACTGCACTCCAGCCTGGGCGACAGAGCGAGACTCCATCTCAAAAAAAAAAAAAAAAAAAAAATTAGCTGGGCATGGTGGCACGCGCCTATAGTCCCAGCTACTTGGGAGGCTGAGTCAGGAGTATCACTTGAACCTGGGAAGCGGAGTGAGCCGAGATCACACACCTGGAGATCCTCACACCTTGAGCAGATGTCCCCAACTTTAAACTCCTGACCTCAGATCATCCACCCACCCATGCCTGTGCTGGGATTACAGGCATGAGCCACGGCACCCAGCCTTGGCTATTACTACAGTAGACAATTCAGTCCCTGTTTTTGGAGCTGAACTTTGGCCTTGATTTTGTTTTATTCGTTCTGTCACTGATCAGCCTGGCAAACAGTGATTTCCTGCCAGTCCCTGACTCTGTGACCACCCTGGATTGTTCAAAGTATAGTTCTGCAAGCAGTGGCTAGGGACAGTTTCCAATATGCAAGTTCATCTCGGACCCCACTTCATCATTCCTCCTACCCCCAGCACTCCGGGATGCTATGCTGAATTGTTTTGGTACCTTTGGTTTGCGAGCCTTCTTAAGCCTTTCTTTTTTCTACTGTATTATTATCATTGTATTATACAAGCAATAGATGCTCATTACTTTAAAAAATTTTAAAGTACAGAAGAGTGTAAAGTGAAGAGTAAATGTCTCACTCCCCACCCGAACCCCCATTCCTACTCTGGAAGTAAGCCAATTCAAGTTAGTGGCTTCTCTTGTGCATTTTCAAAAATCACCCATGGCTACACAGAAGCATATATACACTTCTGCATATACACATATGCACTGTTTCGTGCCTTGCTTTATTCTCTTAACAATCAGTCTTGAACACCTTTCTGTATCCACACCTAATAGATCCACCACACACTGCTTAATGACAGCGTAGCTTTCCTTTTTAGAGATCAGCCATTGTTGATTTCCTCCGTCCCCTACAGTTGGACACTTAGGTTGTTACTACTAAAACATTACGTTAAACATTCTTGTATACAGATCTCTGTGGACTCCTTCAGTTTTAAAATTATTTCATTGCCAAATTAGACCAGAATGACCAGAAGCATTTCTTTAAATGTGGTTCTACCTCCCGAGTTCTCCACCTATACACATTGTTCAGTGCCTGGGCCCACTGACTCACTCACTGGTCAGCAGCACAGCCACCTACCTCCTCATCTCAAAATAGAAGAAAGGTCACTGGTTGCTTCCTCATGATTCCACTCAATAGGTGTTCACAGAAGCCACATATCTCCCTTTCTCTGGAACCACAGGGGAAATCCTGGGCATTTGGGAATCGAATTTCAGAAACCGGTTGTGCTCTCAAGTGTACCCTTGAGGAAACCCCAGAGAAGGAAGGAAATGCGTTTTTGGTTCCTGAGACACAATCCCAGGTGTTTTCAGTGGTGCTGGGACAGGTGTGTGACAGCAAGGACAGTAGCTGAAATGGACTTCAGGTGGTGGCTGGGAGGAGAACACAGGCCTCTCATCAGCAGTGACGTGGCACTATTGTCCCAGCCCACATCCCTCCCCAGTGCCTGTCCTTTCTCAGGCCAAGGACAGGATGGGCGGGCAGGAACTGGGACTGCTTATCCCCAGCTGTCCTGACTCATCCACAACTCCAAGCAGCCACTGACTGTGGCCTGGGAGAAGCCTCAGGGGCCTGGGTAAAGACGGAGTTGGTAAAGGTGCCCCTGCTCTGTGTCCACATGGCTTATTATCACTCTGTGGCCTCCAGTGAGTTTCCGAACCATCCTAAGCTTCAGTTAGCCCATTTCCCCACTGGTATAAAAGCCACACCAATAGTCCCCATCTTAGACTGTCCTTGAGAGCAGGATGTACACCAAATGCTTAGCACAAGACATGGTGTTACATAAGCAGTCAATAAATATTTGGTATCTGCTTCACTGAGGTTTCCCTCTGGCCTAGCCTAGCATCCAACTAGGATGTAGGAGTAGGTGCTTAATTAGAATTTTTTTTTTTTTTTAAATAAATGACTGAATGAACAACCTCTTCCTTTCTGGAGGGCAGACAGGAAAATTGCAAAATGGCCCCCAAGGCCTCTCTAACTTCCTATGTCACCCCACTCTTTTCTTTATGGCTGTGGCAGATTAGTGACAATGTGGTTTGGTTTGTTTTTCTCTCAGCTCTTTCTTCTTTGCCTCCCTCCTCCTCCTCCTTCTCCCCCTTCTTTTCTCTCTCTCTCTCTCTCTGGCTTCCCAGGAGAAAAGATATTCTATTCTTCCTGGCTCGTCCTCAAGACCCAGTTGCATATGATGAACAAGTTCAGGGTCAGGGTCCTAGAATGCAGCCTTCACCTCAGAGTTTCTAAGGAGAAACCAAGTCCCAGAGCCATGGAATATTAGAGGAGTGAGGAAAAGAAGTGCATTGTATTCACTCAGTGAACCTCTACAGAGCATCTCCCACTTTGACTTCGGCGTCCCCTGTGCTCCTCACCATGCTGGTCTAGCCTCTGCCTCTACCGAGATGACTTCCTCATAGGTAATTCTCAGGGAGTGACCATTGCTAAGCCCCTCTTTCCTCCATTTTCACCCCTCACAACCTCTCTAAAATATTGAACACTTGATGTCCCTCTCCTAGCACCTTTCTCCTCCTTCAGCTTCTCTGGAGGACTCCCCTACTTTTTTTTTTTTTTTTTTTTGAGACAAGAGTCTTGCATGTCGCCCAGGCTGGAAGGCAGTGGCATGATCTCAGCCCACTGCAACCTCTGCCTCCCTGGTTCAAGCAATTCTTCTGCCTCAGCCTCCTGAGCAGCTGGGATTACAGGCACCCGCCAGCACGCCTAGCTAATTTTTTGTATTTTTAGTAGAGATGGGGTTTCACTATGTTGGCCAGGCTAGTCTTGAACTCCTGACCTTATGATCCACCCGCCTCAGCCTCCCAAAGTGCTGGGATTACAGGCGTGAGCCACTGCGGGATCCCCTTTTTTATCATCCTCCTTTCTCCCCTCTCGGTCTCTGCTTCTTGTCTCCTGTGATGAGCTGAACTGCATTCCCCCCAATTCATATGTTGAAGTTCTAGCCCCTGCCACCTCAGAATAGGACCATATTTGGAGATAGATCTTTAAAGAAGTAACTATGTAAAAATGAGGTCACCAGGGTGAGCCATAACCCAGTATGACTAGTGTCCTAATAGGAAGAAGAGGAAATTAGGACACAGAGCAAGGGGAGTCCATGTGAAGACACAGGGAGAAGACAGCCATCTCCCAAGCCAAGAAGCGCAGTCTCAGAAGACACCAATCCTGTCAACACCTTCATCTCAGACTTCTTGCCTCCAGAATTGAGAGAAAATACATTTCTGGTGTTTAAGCCACCCAGCCTGTGGTATTTTGTTATGGCAGCCCTAGTATTAAATGTGGATTTGAACCCAGTATGACCTAGCCTCAAAACTTTTTTTTTTTTTAGATGAAGTCTCACTCTGTCGTCTAGGCTGAAGTGCAGTGACATGATCTCAGCTCACTGCAACCTCCGCCTCCCAGGTTCAAGAGATTCTCCTGCCTCAGCCTCCCAAGTAGCTGGGATTACAGGTGCGTGCCACCACGCCCAGCTAATTTTTGTATTTTTAGTAGAGACGGGGTTTTGCCCAGTTGGCAGGCTGGTCTTGAACTCCTGATCTCAGGTGATCTGCCTGCCTCAGCCTCCCAAAGTGCTGGGATTACAGGCGTGAGCCACCATGCCCGGCCTCAAAACTCTTACACTACATCATTCTACTCCTCTTTCTCTCTGCAAAAATGTAAAGGAATTTGTTCAGTTTCTGATAGTATGCTGGCCATACTATCAGATGGCCTTCTGATTAAAAAAAAACACACACAAACAAACATTGAAATATCCTTTTTTTTTCCCCCAAAAATGCATTGCTGAACTGGCAAAAAAAGTAAGGAATATTCAGAGACCAACAAAATAAATGAAAAAGGGAATTCTGAAACATAGGTGAATGCACAAGACAGCTTTAGATTGAGGGTATTTGCTACAACTTGATGACTTGAAGCTTCCATTTTGATTAACATAGGAGGTGAGGGGGACAGGAGATAAAGTTCGTTGCACAAGGAGCTCTGCTGCCCAGGCTGGTCATGAAGTACTGGGCTCAAGCAATCCTCCTGCCTCAGGCTTCCCAAAGTGCTGGGATTACAGGTGTAAGCCACTGTGGCTAGAAGGAGTTCCTAATAGGAATAAACCCCAGTAAATATAGCTGTTAAAAGTAAATACAGGCCAAGTTGGGCATATCACTTGAGGTCAGGAGTTCGAGACCAGCCTGGCCAACGTGGTGAAACCCTGTCTCTACTAAAAATACAAAAATTACAGTGGGTCATGCCTGTAATCCCAGCACTTTGGGAGGCTGAGGCAGGTGAACCACGAGGTCAGGAGTTTGAGACCAGCCTGGACAACATGGTGAAACCCCGTCTTTACTAAAAATACAAAAATTAGCTGGGCGTGATGGCACTGGCCTGTAATCCCAGCTACTTGGGAGGCTGAGGCAGGAGGATCGCTTAAACTTGGGAAGCAGAGGTTGCAGTGAGCTGAAATTACGCCATTGCACTATAGCCTGGGTGACAGAGCAAGAATCTGTCTCAAAAAAAAAAAAAAAAAAAAAATTGTCAGACGTGGTGGCACACCCCTGTAATTGCAGCTACTTAGGAGGCTGAGGCAGGCGAATCGCTTGAACCTGGAAGGTGGAGGTTGCGGTGAGCCAAGATCACTGAAGGACTACGATTTCAACCCATAGCTCAAAGAAATGCCCACAAAGTTTCAGGAAACTTGAGCCTAAAGTTAAAATCACAAAATACGCACGAAATAAGGCAGTGTGAGTGAGAACCAGCAGAAACAACAGACAGCATCATCAGACCCACAAAAATATGAGATATAGAAATGATCAAGCACAGAATATAAATAGGTATATTTACTATATTTTAAGAAGTAAATGTGAGGCTTAAATAAATGAGACAGGAGCAAAAGGCTGTAAAATAACTAAGCCAAATTGGAAAAAACAAAACAAAACAAAAAAATGTACGGTGGTTTAAATAGCAGACTAACAGACTAAACACTTTTTGTTTTTGGTTTTTTGAGACAAGGTCTTACTCTGTTGCCCAGGCTGGAGTGCAGTGGTGTGACCATGACTCACTGCAGCCTTACCTCCCAGGCTCAAGCAATCCTCCCATCTCAGCCTCCTGAGTAGCTGGAACCACAGCTGCATGCCACCATGACCAGTTAATTTTTAAATTTTTTGTAGAGATGGGGTTCTCGCTATGTTGCTCAAGCTGGTCTTGAACTCCTGGGTTCAAGCAATCCTCCTGCCTCAGCTTCCCAAAGTGCTGGGCTTACAGGGTGAGCCACCAGGCCCAGCCTAAACACTGTTAAAGGCAGAATTCATTTACTGGAAGATGGATCTGCAGAAATCTAGAATGTGACCCAGACACACAAAGAGATTTAAAAAATACAAAGAGCAACATATGTGACATTGGAAAATGATAGGTTCCAATACATACTTGTATTTAATAAAGAAAACAATAAGGAAGAGGAAGTATTTATATAGAATAGGACAGAGGCTAGAGTGAGATAAGTGATATGTGTAGACTACTAAATTTAATGTAGACACTCACTCTCAGGTCCAACCTTATATTTACACAAGCTCCATAATGAGAACATCCTTAAATTTTGTGCCCTAGGTTCGCACTAGTTATGGCCTTGATAATTTTTCCAAATTGTTGTAAAACACCAAACTCTGGGTCCAGAAATTCCAAGAAGGATAAAGAAAAATAAATTCACATCTAGATATATTACAGTGAAACAGCAGAGGGCCTGTGACAAATGCACATCACTTTTTTTTTTTTTTAAGATAAGATCTTGCTTTGTCCCTCAGGCTGGACTGCAGTGATGGGATCACAGCTCACTGTAGCCTCAAACTCCTGGGCTCAAGGAATCCTCCCACCTCAGCCTCTTTTTTTTTTTTTTCCTGGATGGAGTCTGGTTCTATTGCCCAGGCTGGAGTGCACTGGCATGATCTCGGTTCACTGCAATCTCTGCCTCCTAGGTTCAAGTGATTCCCCTGCCTCAGCTTCCCGAGTAGCTGGGATTACAGGTGCCCACCACCATGCCCAGCTAATTTTTATATTTTTAGTAGAGACGGGGTTTCATGTTGGCCAGGCTGGTCTCGAACTCCTGACCTCTGGTGATCCGCCCACCTTGGCTTCCCAATGTTCTGGGATTACAGGCGTGAGCCACCGTGCCTGGCCCACCTCAGCCTCTTGAGTAGTTGGGACCACAGATGCATCCCACTATGCCCAGTCAATTTTTATTTTTTGTAGAAACAGGGTCTTGATATGCTGTCCAGGTTGGTTGGAACTCCTAGGCTCAAGCAGTCCTGCCTTGGCCTCCCAAAGTGCTGGGATTACAGCCATGTGCCACTGTGCCTAGCCCAGATGAATTTTTATTTTTATTTTATTTTATTTTTTGAGATGGGGTCTCACTCGGTCACGCAGGCTAGAGTGTCGTGGTGTGATCTCAGCTTACTGCAACCTCCACCTCCCGGGCTCAAGCGATCCTTTCTGCCTCAGCCTCCTGAGTAGCTGGGACTACAGACAAGAGCCACTACAACCTGGCTAATTTTGGTATTTTTTGTAGAGATGGGCTTTCATCATGTCGTCCAGGCTGGTCTCAAACTCCTGGACCCAAGCAATCCTCCTACCTCAGCCTCCCAAAGTGCTGCGAACCACCGTGCCCAGCCCAGATCAATTTTTAAAAAGATACAATTAGACTCACTACATACTTCTTAGCAGGCACAATGGAAGCTGGAATTCAGCAGAGCGGTATTTTCCTCATTGTGCTGAAACAAAACAACTAGCGACCAAGAATTCTATTCAAGAATTCAAATATGAAGATGAAATAAAGTCATTTTCAACCCAATAAAAACTGATAGAATTTACTACCAACAGACTCTTACTAAAGGAAATTCTAAACAATGAATTTCAGGCAGAAGGATGTCAGTCTTAGATATATGCTCTTATAACAAGGAACAGTGAAAAAAGAGATTGGAAGCTCTGTGAGTAAATGTGAGTAACAATCTGACTGTATAAAGAAACACTAATACTGTCTAATCTGGCTTGAGGGAAGAAAAAAAAAGAATGAAAACACCGGACTACAGAATATAAACGTGTATGTGTTGAGGTAAAGGGAGACAGCAGAGATTGAAGTTAATGCAATTTAAGGTCCTTGTATTCAGGTTTTTTTTTTTTTTTTTTTTTTTTTTTTTTTTGGCAGTGGTGGGGATGGAGTCTTGCTCTGTCACTCAGGTTGGAGTGTAGGGGTGTGATCTCAGCTCACTGTAACCTCAGGCTCCTGGGTTCAAGCCATTCTCCTGCCTCAGCTTCCCAAGTAGCTGGGATTACAGGCACGTGCCACCACACCCAGCTAATTTTTGTATTTTTAGTAGAGACGGGGTTTCAACATGTTGGCCAGGCTGGTCTTGAACTCCTGACCTCAGGTGATCTCCTTCCTGGATGGCCTCCCAAAGTGCTAGGATTACAGGCATGAGCCACTGCACCTGGCCAGGTCCTTGTATTCTTTAGGAGGATAGAAACTGTGATTGATTTTTTTTTTTTTTTTTTCAGACAGGGTCTCTGTCACCCAGGCTGAAGTGCAGCAGCATGATCTGGGCTCACTGCAACCTCTGCCTCCCAGGTTGAAGCAATTTTCCTGCCTCAGCCTCCCAAGTAGCTGTGACTACAGGCACCTGCCAACACACCCGGCTAATTTTTGTATTTTTAGTAGAGACGGGGTTTCACCAGGTTGGCCAGGCTGGTCTCGAACTCTTGACCTCAAGTGATCTACCCACCTCTGCCTCATAAAGTGCTGGGATTACAGGTATGAGCCACCACCACGCCCGGCCTATGATTAACTTTTAAATATCTAGAGGATCCACTAAAAGAAGAGATGGAGAGACTGTAACTTCCTAGGCAATGGGAAAAAAAGAGATGATTAAAAAAAAAAAAAAAAAAAAAAGCCCAATCCATAAGACAGGAAAGTAGAAAGAAACACAAAAATAAAAACCACGACAAAGAGTAGAAAGAAATCTGACTAATGTGATAATTTTCAATATTCATATTAATACAAGCAAACTGAAATGTACTCCACTGTAGTGAAAATAGTGAAAAGACAAAGCTTGTCCGACTTGCTAGGAAACAAAATCCAGTAATACATTTGTATCACAAGCAAAACAAAGGAGTTAGGGTAAATGACTGCTAAACTTTCCTCTTGCTTTTTCCAGCCTATATAATTTCTCCATAAAGTCAAGCAGAACAAATGTGGTCATTTGAGGAGAGGTCATTTGATAAAGAAACTATTTGCAAACATAATAGACATACTTCGCAGAGTGTAGGGAAACTACAGGGATGGTGCAGCACCCTGGAACCAGGAACAATAGGGTTCCACTATCACTCCTAGAACTGAAGGGGCAGCATGTGGATGGGCAGTTACCAGAACCCATTGCGGTCCTTGCAAGCCATTCTTCACTCTGTGGCCAGAATGAGCTTTTCAAAATGCAAATTAGATCTTGTCATCCCCTAACACAAATACTTACACACATATCCACAGCTTCAAGTCCTTTAATAGCATCCCATTGTCCTCGAGAAGCATAAAAGTGCAGATCCTTGAGAGAGCCTCCAAAGCCTTTCGTGATCTATCCTCAGCATGGGCCCTGTCCCCCATATTTCTAGCTCCTCCTGGGACCAGGGTCCACCTCATTTTCCGTCCTGTAGTCACACTGGTGATTTTGCATTTCCTTGCATTCACCATGATCCCTCCAGCCTCAAGACCTTTGCATATGCTGTCTTCTGCCTGGAATACTTCTCACTCCACCCTCCAAACCCCACTTAACACCACTCATCTTTTAGCTCTGAGCTGAAATGTCGCTTACTAGAGAAACTTTTCCAACCCTGTCCTCGTTATATACCTTTAGAACATTACTGCCTCTCCTACAGAAGACTTATTGTTGTTGTCATTTTCTACTTATATTTATGCAATTAATTTTTCTTTTTTTTTTTTTTTTTTTTTTTTTTTTTAGAGGGGGGGTCTCGCCCTTTTCCCCGCGCGGGGGGGGTGGCCGGATCTCAGCTCACTGCAAGCTCCGCCTCCCGGGTTCAGGCCATTCTCCTGCCTCCGCCTCCCGAGTAGCTGGGACTACAGGCGTCCGCCACCCCGGCTGGCTAGTTTTTTGTATTTTTTAGTAGAGACGGGGTTTCACCGTGTTAACCAGGATGGTCTCGATCTCCTGACCTCGTGATCCGCCCGTCTCGGCCTCCCAAAGTGCTGGGATTACAGGCTTGAGCCACCGTGCCCGGCCTAATTTTTCTTTTTTTTAGAGACAAGATCCTGTTCTGTCACCCAGGCTGGAGTGCAGTAGCACAATCATGGTTCACCGCAGCCCTGAACTCCTGGGCTCAAGGGATCCTCCTGCTTCAGCCTCCCAAGTAGGTGGGACTACAGGCGCACACCACCACGCCTGGCTAATTTTTAATTTTTTGTAGAGATGAGGTCTTGCTATGTTGCCAAAGTGCTAGGGTTAGAGATGTGAACCACCACACCTGACCATATTTGTGCAATTATTTGACGCATGTATGTCCCACTAGATTGGAAGCTCCATGAGGGTGAGAATGGCACCCTTTTTGCTCACTGCTATACAGTGGCTGGCACCTAGCAGAAGCTCAGTAAATACTGATGAATGAAGGAATGAAAAATCCTCACCAGGTGTAAAGCACTTTGTCCCGAAACAAATACTATATACCCCAAGAAGCTTATCCCAGTTTCATTACACAGCTTGCATTCATTCATTCACATTATTTATTTTGTAGAGACAAGGTCTTGCTATGTTGTCCAGGCTGGTTTTGAACCCCTGGGCTTAAGCGATCTTCTCACCTAGGCCTCGCAAAGTTCTGTGATTGCAGGTGTGAGCCACTGTGCCCACATATTATTCACTTTCCATTTCTCTGGGTCAGAGAGAATTAAGGGCAGCTTCCTTCAAGAGCCTCTCTGAAACATAAAAACAGCCCCTGGGCTTTTCATGACATGAACATGGTGGGAGAACTTCCAAGTCAGCGATGGCAGGTTCGCCAGGCGTCCCAGCAAACCTGGTGGGCACTCAAGGCGGAGGACAGGGAGCCCCTCCCCATCTGGGCCCATCAGACCCAGAGCAAAGGCAGCTGGATTGAACAATCAATCAGGAGCCTTTTCAAGGATCCTAAATGGTGGCTGGGGCCATAGGCCATGGCACCTAAGTGACTGAGTTCCAGGCATTTTGGCAAAGTGGGGCTGAAGGAGTTTAGTTGGTTCCAGATGATTGCTACCATAGAGAAACCCTCAGCTTTAAAATTCACACTTGGGAAAAGGACCAAAAGCATTTCCTTTGATTAACAAAATCTGCATCCTGTTCTCTGATTTGATTGGCTTTACACGTGGATGGTAATGACTATGCCTTGGCTTCCTATCCTTAAAGAGGATGAAGATTTTTTAGGCTCTTTAAAGGCATCGATAATAACAATATTAGCAGTAAGCTGGGCATGGTGGCTCACGCCTGTAATCCCAGCATTCTGGGGGGCCGAGGCAGGCGGATCACGAGGTCAGCAGATCGAGACCATCCTGGTTAACATGGTAATACCCCATTTCTACTAAAAATACAAAAAATTAGCTGAGTGTATGTGGTTGCACGCGCCTATAGTCCTAGCTACTCCGGAGGCCGAGGTGGGAGAATCGCTTGAACCAGTGAGGCGGTGTTGTAGTGACTGCACTCCAGCCTGGGCGACAGAGCAAGACTCAGTCTCAAAAAACAAAAAACAATAAAAAACAATAATAACAGCAGCAACTAACATATACTGAACATCACTCTGTGCCAGACTCTGTGCTAAGTTCTCGATTTTATATTTATATATATATAAAATCTCTTTTAAATCTTTGTGGAAATCAGCTCATATTGGTCCCCTGCCTAAAACCGTTCAGTGATTTTTCATCGATCTTAAAATGCAAACTATTAACCACGGCCTTCAAGTCCCTTATGACCTGGCTCTTCTACTGCGTTTCTCAAACAGCCCTCTCCCTTGGCTAGTTAGCTCCAGCAAAATGAACCTTCCTTCTGCTCCTTACATACACCAGGCTTGTTTCTGCCTCAGGCCCTTGCACCAGCTAGCCTTTCTGTGTAAAGCACTGTTCCTTCATTTGAGTCTCAGCTCAGCCATCACCTCCCTGATTTCCCTACCACCCTCACCTCATTGCTTGACCACAGCCCCCTGATACCTCCAGAGCATGTATCACTATCTGAAATGATCTTAATTATTTAACTACCATCCCTCTCCCCTAAATAGAATGTACATTCCATGAGAGCAAAGCCTTATCTGTCTTATTCACTTCTGAATTCTCAGTGCCCGAAACAGAGTCCAGTAGACATTCCATAAACATTCTCAAACAAAGGAATGGGTTGAAGACCCAATGAGATGAGCGCTCCCATATTTACACTATTTGACAAAGGACCTGAAGCTTAGTGACATTAGGTGACTTGCCTGAAGTCACAGAGGTAGTAGATAGGTAGAGATGAGTGAGAATCTAATCCAAGCCTAGCTGACTCCAAGACTTGCACGCTTAATCACTACACAAATGGAGATTCATCCGATGAGTCGTGACTCAAGGTTTGGTCAGGCTGATGTCAAACTTCTGACCTCAGGTGATCCGCCCACCTTTACCTCCCAAAGTGCTGGGATTACAGGCGTGAGCCACCGCGCCCAGTGGATGTTTAAATTTTATATGCTCCCCTCATTAGACTAAGCTATTTGAGAGCAAGGGATTCCTCTAACTCATTCATTGCTGTGTCCTTGGGGTCTAGCATGGTGCCTGGTATCTAGAAGGGGCTTAAATATTGGTTGAATGAATGAATGACCAAATGAAGTGGCATGAATGGAGGCCAGAGTAGTAAAGGTGGCCCAAAACACAAATGTCAAGTCAGAAAGAGGCCCAGCCTCCATCTCTCCCATGCAGTGTGAAAGCCAAGATCAGGCCTCCAGAAAGTCGCTGATCTAGATAAGTCCAGATGGGCATTCCTTATCCCTGTGCTTCTCCTGAGGGTCCCACTCTTTTATATAAAGGACACAGACACTTATGAGGTGTTTACTGAACCACCCTATGGGTTGGAATCATCATGCCCATTATATAAACAAGACTGAGGCTCTAAGTGATCAGTAACTTGCCTAAGATCTCTAAACAAACTAAGTGGCAGTACCCTGGGCCAAGTCCGTTTATGGAGTTCCCAAAGCCAGAGTTTGCCAACCACTGACACATCTGAGTGTTCAAGGTTACTAGGGAATTTCTGTGATTTGCAAGCAAGGACTAAGGGGGTTACTCTTGGCCACTGATGGGTTATGGGGGTTTTCTGTTTTGTTTTGTTTTATTCTTCATATTCACTGCTCACAATGGCTGTTCTGGATTTAGCTCTCACATCTGAAATGGACAGTGTGCTTGCATTTAAATGTGAATTTCAACAAATGCAAATTTGAACTGTGCCATAGAAATTCATGAGTGAAAACCAGGGGTCTTGGAGGAAGGGCAGGGAAAAGGAAACTAGTGACCTGTGTTACCATAGCCAAGTTCAAATCTTTAAAATTTCCCTGTTACACAAAACAACTAGAAGACCACAAAAATAGCTACGCACCTGGCTCTGAGCTAAGTTACTTGAAAAGCATCATGCCATTTAGTGCTTACAGCAACCCTCTAAGTAGATGCTATGTATATTCCCTTCCTACAGTCAAGGCTTGAAGAGATTAAGAATTATGCCAAGTCACCAAGTGTTTAACATGTCCCCCCCCTTATAAAGATTCAAGAGAACCAACAGCATACACATTCAGCATTATATCACACTACCTGCTACCACTGAAACTCTTCAAACATATCTTGGTCTTGGTTAAAATCAACCCTTTGGTCAACTATTTAAGGTAGCCAACCACACAATTAAAAACACTTTTTTTTTTTTTTTTTTTTGAGACAGGATCTCACTCTGTCACCCAGGCTGGAGTGCAGTGGTGCCATCTTGGCTCACTGCAGCCTCGACTTCCCACGCTCAGGTGATTCTCCCACCTCCACCTCCCAAGTACCTGGGACTACAGGCATGCACCACCATGCCTGACTAACTTTTTGTATTTTTAGCAGAGACAGAGTTTCACCATGTTGCCCAGGCTGTTCTTGGACTCCTGGACTCAAGCAATCTGCCAGCCTCAGCCTCCCAGTGTGTTGGGATTACAGGCATGAGCCATCGTGCCCAACCTCAAAATGCTTTTGTCCTGCAAAAACTGTTCTAGTTAAAATATTGATGACAACTGCAGTATAATTGTTTTAACTTTGTTAGTAAAGACTTTAAAATTTTTTTTAGATTGCTTTTCTCTGAGTTCTTGATGCACCCAGATAAATGAGCTTCTCTTGAAATTCTAATTATTTACATCAGAACAACTGTATATGTTGAATAATCATCTAATATGTATTAGTTCAATCACGGCTTACTGCAGCCCCAATATCCCTGGCTCAAGCTATCCTCCCACCTTAGCCTCCTGAGTAGCTGGGACCACAGGCATGTACCACTACACCCAGCTTTGTTTTTGCTTTTTTTTTCTGTAGAGTTGGGGGGGGGGTCTCCTTAAGCTGCCCAGGCTGGTCTTGAACTCCTTGGCTCAGGTGATCCTCCTGCCACCCAAAGCACTGGGATTACAGGCATGAGCTATCATGCCTGGCTCAGGCACTGTTCTAAGTGCCTTATGTTCAATACCGCATTCAAGCTCCGCTCTTTGTGGTAAGTACTACTATCAGTTTTCATATTATAGATGGGGAAACTGAGGCACATAAAGTCTGAATAACTTGTTTGAGACTATGGAGCATGTAAGGGCAGGATTTAACCCTAGCAATCTGTGGGCAGTGCCTGTCCATCTGTCTTTCAAGCTGTTCAGCCCCAAAGCTGAAACAGCTGAAACGCTGAACCAGAAAGCTTAGGAGGTAGTGCCAGGACAGAGTTCTAACCTCTTGTTCTGACACATCCTCTCTTCCTCAAAAGACTAGGGTCCTCAAGGCTCCTTCCTGGTTCTGGGCCTTCTACCACTGAGCTTAGTCTGGCTGAGTCTGTATTCTACAGATCTGAGCTCTGGGGAACTTTCTTGAGGGCCTCAGGCTGTGCCCCCCTCCTTTGCTCTCTGTACTTTGTATGCACTGCTGATGTTAACTGTAATTAAGTGATTCTTTGATCAATTATTTGTTTAATGTCTATCTCCCAAACTTGACTATAAATGGTAGCAGTCCAGAATTTCTACATAGGTGGAAGAAGATAATCTGTTTGGGTAGGGGGGCCTTTGCTTCCATTGCTTAACACTTACTAAGGTTGAGAAATGTCAATTGAACACACACAAATGAATGGGGGTTCTGATGGAGATTGCAGGAAGAAAGCACATGCCATCCTCATCTCTCCATGCCCTCCCTGTGGCATCACCACTGACTGTAAGCCCTATAAGAGCAAAATTTGTATCTGTCCCTTTTCTCACTATAACTGTTAACAGCTGACACTATGCCTGACACGAGAAGTGTGTCACAAAAATAACACACAAAAAAATAACAATTTTTTGTGGAATAAAATTTTAAAATGGAGGCTTGAACTTCTGCTCTGCAAAAGAGAGGTGACAAAATCAAGACCCAGCTTTTTGAAAAAATTTTACATATGAAAACATGCTGCACATAGGACTGGCACACAGTAAGTGCTCCAGAAGTGACTGTCATTGAATTGGAATTCCTGCCTCTCCTCAATCACACTAACTCATCTTCCAGGTCCTAGCAAGGCTAGGAGATTAATAAAAGACCAAAGCTCAGAACTGGACCTACTCTACTCCCCTGGCCACAATCTGACGGGAGTGAGGATGTTTTTATTGGAGTCAGGATAAAAGATTGTCATTAGCCCTGGCAGGAATGCAAAGTTGTTAGGATGTGCCTCTAGCAGAAAAGTTATACCTGGGGAGGACATAGAGTAGCTTTGGAATGAACAGAATCAGATGAAATAGAAAAATAAATCCAGCACAGGCCTACCGGCCACCCAACCCTAAAGAAGGAATATGTCTTCACCCTGCAATGGAGCAAATGCTTTGCATTCCCCAACCACCTTTCATTCTGTCCCCTCACCCCCTAAATTGTGGCCCCAGGGCTGCTGGAGAGGTTTAAAACACAAATCAGAATGTGTCAGACCTTGCTTAAAATCCTTAATAGGATGACATCTGAATTCCTCACCAGGCTGACTTCAAACTTGCTCATAAAGCTGTGGCCACAGAGGCCTTCTGTCAGTGCCTCCAATATGCCAGGCTTTTCCCACACACGGCCTCCACCCATGCTCCCGCTGCCTGAGATTTTCTCCAATCCTCCCTCAGATTCACTTCTCAGTCTTCAGGTCTCAACTCACAACTAGAAGCCGCCCTCTCAGAGGCATTCCCTGATGACCAAATCAGAATCAGCTCCTTCCACCATCCCCCACCTCCCCGGCAAGCAACATACCCCAGAGAAAGCTCATTTCCCTCCTAGCACTTATAACCTCATGTTGCAGTCTGTCTTTTCAAAACACTGTGCGCTTCGCAAGGGCAGGGAGGGCTGTCTGTCCCTCACCACTGAGTCTCAGGAGTCAGGGCAGGCCCCACTACAGAATCGATCAAGGAATGAATGTATGAATGAATGAATGAATTTTTCATAACTGCTGCTCCAAACCATTCCTCAGCTTACGTTCCAAGCACAACCAGAATATGACCTCCAAAGCCCTCCTAGACATTCTGAATCTCGCTGTACTTAAATAAGCATCAGAGGCCCCTCCCAGCTCAAGACTGGGAGCTCCTCCTTCTCCCCAACAGACTGGGGTCTCCTTGAATTCTCTTTCAGGGAAGCTGAGAAAGACTATGAAATGTAATCCTGTCTGTCTCTTGAGTTTCTCTAATAAAGAAAAACAGGACAGCAAACCCCCTCCCCCCCCCGCTCCTCCAATCCTCCTATTCTGCCATAGATTTAAGATTTATCTATTCCCATCCTTCTAATTGTTTCAGCAAGGGCCATGGGTGAGCACCAGCTGGAAAATTACTGCTTCAACTTTCATTGTTTGAAATGCTTAACTGACATGCAAGAAACAGGATTTTAGGTCTGTGATGCTGAGAAGGGTTGGTAGCAAAGTAGAGCCAGGTTGCAAAGATCTAGAAAATCTGTGCTACAATTTACTAGCTCTTCCCGGTGCAGTTTGGCCTCAGTTTCTAGAGCTGACAGAGAGAGCGAAACTGAACTTCAACACCCTTACAGGGAAGTCCTGGACAGCTGCACCCATTGTTCTGGCCGAGAGTTCTCTTGCTCTTAGAGAGAAGTCTCGCCCCTGAAAGGAAGGCTGAGGTTCCCTAGGGGAGTCTGCTGTGCCCTCAGGAGCTGGGTAAGTACACGGAGAGGTGAGTCCGAACGGTGAGAAGACATTTTAGACTAGGACTCGGTGACCTTGGGCTGCCTGTCTAGAGTCCCAGTCCCAGTCCCAGTCCCAGCCCTAGGCCAGACTTCAGCCCTAGGCTGGGAGCCTTTCATTGGTTCCTCTGACAACAGCCAAGCACAATCCTATAGTGGCGTAGGAGGAAAAAGACTGCCACACAATCTCCCCGTGAGGCCAGAACAGCGGCAAGACAGACGTTACAAGGGACTCAGGGCCAAGCCTCTGCTCTTATCTACGCATCAAAGCCACCCCCTGCCCCGGACTTCCCGGAGGCTACAGGCTCCTCCGTTCCAGGGAGGAGCAAGGCCTGCCGCGAGGGCTCTCCGCCTTCCTGGAGTCAGGCCTAATGGCGGGGTCTTTTCTTTTCACCGGCTTCAGCAGATCCTCACCCCCGCCCCCCAACGCCACCATCATTAACAGCAAAGAAAGGATCCCCAGCCATTTCCATTTCCTCTGCGGCTCAAGAGCCCCGTTGTTATTTAATCCTGAGGCCACCCCGGCAGCATCCTCGGCGCGGCCGGCTCCACCCATCCACCTGGCCAGTTCTCGGCCGCTCCCACTTCCCCGGAGGGGAGGCTGGCGAGAGGTGGGGGATATTGGGGAAAGGCGCCTACAACAGCAAAGGGCCGTGGGCCTTCGGTGGACCGAGGCTCCTCAGGCCAGCGTCCTGTGAGGGCTAGGAAACCGACTGGGACAGAGAGAGGACACCTAGCTAGGGCGGCAGAGGGCGGGCAGACGCCCGGGCACTGCGGACATTGCACTGGGGCGGGGGGAACGCTGGGAGGCGAGGGCCAGGCTTCCTCTGGCTGAATTGCCAGAATCGCCCCGGGGGCTACTGGAGCCGGAAGAGGCCTGGGCCCAGTCACTGTCTACACCCAAGACATGGGGGGAGGGGCGGCCAGCACTCACGAGAGATTCAGCCTCAGGAAAAGGAATCAGATTCACTCACCAATCCCCACCCCACCCTTTGATACGGATGATGGACATTTTCTTAATATTTGGTAAACGCAGCTTCAAGATCCCTCTCGCCTGGCGTCTCTGGTCTAGAGCAAGAGAAGGCCCCCAGTAGGGGTCGTCCAGCCCCCTCTTTTGACTGCTTGCGGGAGGCAGAGATCCCCAGATCTAGGTATGTCCTCCCCCACCCTGCTCTCATCCCGGGATCCGGAGGCCGCAGCGCCCCCCGCCCCCCAGCGACACTGACGGTTCCTGCCCAGGCCCGCAGTGGCGTGAAGGTGGCCTTTACCTCCTCTCGCAGGCTGGGAGGGGGTGCAGCCCGCGCAGCTGGCCCAGCTGCAGCAGTCGCCGCCGCCCTCCATTCATTAAAAAAAAAAAAGGCAATAACAACCTCCACTGGAACCTCCACCCCTCTTTGTAAAAGAACGACGGCTCCTGGTGGAGCTTGAGCCAGTCCCAGCAATCACGGGTTAAGATCTTTTCCCGCCCCCCATTCATAAAAAATGGAGCGCAGCGCATGCGCGCTCGCGGTCTCTTGTGCCCACCCATTCATAGAATCGCGAACGGCGCGCGTGCGCACTGGCGCTCCCTTCCCTCCCATTCATAAAAAAGCCATTTTCCCAGGCAGTGGTTGCAACATCGCCGCGGAGGTAGCGAGCTGAGCTGACAGCGCGGAGTTGGCGCTGTGGAGCACAGGGAGCCTTGCCGGTTCCTCCGGCCGGCGTCTGCGAGTACAGCGGCGGTTGCCTGCTCTGGCTCCAGGATTTAGACAGACGTGGGGCGATGCTTGTGACCCTGCAGCTCCTCAAAGTAAGTCCATGGCCGGTTTTGGGATCTGAAACTGCCCCGCTCTGAGCGGCGACGCGACTCCCCCCTTGGGCTGGGGCAAATGGTGCGCTATTTCTAGACGCGCCTCAGTGTTCCTTCCCTCAGCCTGCGCCTCCTTGAGTCGCTGCGGTGCGCCGCAGCTCCCTGACGCCCTCGGCCCGGCCGGCACGGCGCCGGGGGTGTTCACAGCCTGGCACCGCCGTTTCCGACCCCTGGGCATTGCCAAGCCCGGCTTCCCCGCCCTCTGCGACTCGGGAAGCCCCGTGCGTGTCCCGGGAGTTTGCCTCTGGCCTGGCCTCTTTCCTTCTCCTGCCACCATCCGCCTCGAACGCTGGAACGGGCGGCTCTGGGCTTGGTCAGGAGCCACCGTTTGGGTCGGGGGGCGCCCTCGCTCTGGGCGGCTCGCCCAACTCCCAGCTCCGTGCCCACGGTGCCAGCTTTGCCGTGTATCTCCCAGCCCGCCGTAGCGGCCTATGCTCGACGTAGATTTTTTCCTTTCTCTTCGGAGCGGTGACGGACTGAATTCCCTCCCCTTCTGCCTCTCCCTCGATGGTCAGCGGGGGACTGGCTCAGGACTGGGCATTTCTGCTCCCTCTCCTTGGCGAGGCGGTTCCTCGCCGTCTGACCTTTGCTCCGCTGCCGCATTTTATGCTGTGCAACTGCCTTGCAGTTGCCTTTTTCTTGCCTGGCCTCTGTAGGGCCTGAGGCTCCTCGGCCACCCTGTACCTCCCTCTCCCCGGGCACCGAGCCGTGCCAGGCCCCGGAGCCCCCAGGCCGCGCCAGGGCTGTGGTGGGGGCTGAAGGTGCGTTTACATAACGCCAGGCGTGTGGGAGCTGGAGGAAGAGGTTGCGAACGTAGGAGAGATAAGGCTCCTACTTTCCCTCCTTCCTTCTTGGTGGTACCAGGCTTGACATCACAGAGAAGAGAATAGAGACGGTACGTTCTGAAAAACTCTGAATCGCTAAGACCCCAGGGACAGTGAGCAGGGTGAGGGCGGGTTTGGCTAGCCAGGGCAGCTGGAGCTTGGCTCCATCACTGGGTCCAAGGCTGTGCCCAGTTCCCCCTCCATGCAGACGATCAAAAAGCGTTTAGACAGTAGCTACTCTTGTGCAAGAAGACGGTTTCTCAATTCTCCTTGATTGGGGGCAGGGGGTTGTGGGCAGAAGAGGCAAGGGAGACGGAAAATGGTTGCATGGCTTATAGGGCTGAAGGATGGACAAGAGAGGCGAAATGGGCTGGAAGGGCTAGATGGTAGGCAGAGCAGGGAGCTGCTGGCTGCCTCTTTCACCAGCTGCTGGAGGGGCATCCATATTGCCAAGGCCTCTGTGAGGGCAGGAGGCCGCCTTCTGGCGCAGCAAGGCTTCGGTACCCCCCAGTGCGGTTAGTGCTGGAAAGAAGAGTGTACAGTGGGGTGACCAAACCTAGTGGCAGCCCCCTCTTTCCTGCCTCCGAATCAGTGGCGTGATTCTCTCCAGTTTTGGGAGAGGCCAGACACACTGGAGGCCAAAGAACTTGCAGAGGGGCAGGAGCAAGCACTTGTCTGTCTCTGTAGCTGACCGAGGCACTAGCCTCTCTGACAAGCCTCTGGGGATTCGAAACTGGAAGGTACAAGGCTCAGAGAAGTTGGGAACTGTGGGTTTATCAATCTCTTAATGAGCTCAGTCTGGCCTGAGGCCCTACCCAATATTGCATTGGTGAATTTCACAATGTTTAGAGTTCTCCAGATCTTCACACAAATGGAGCATAAACATCTCTGAAATTTTCAGCTTTTTTTTTTTTTTTTTTTTTTTTTTTTTTTTAGTGCGGGTGTCAGGAGGACTAGGAGAGGCAGGGCTGCGGTTAAAGATTTCTCTTTATCTCTCCGTCTCTGTCTCCTAGAAGGGTGGGAAAGAACTAGTGGAGATGTCCAGTGTGAAATCACATTTCCTCTTTCCCATCCCTTGGGAGGATCCTCACGTGCCGCCAGGCTCCAGCAAATCCTAATGTGGTGAACAGCACACACACTTAACAACCAAGCTCCGTGGCCAGTTACGGGTGTAGGGTGGGGATTTTAGTAGCAGATTTCTGAAATCTCAATGGACAAATACTGGTCAGCTACGGTGAGGAGACTTGAAAGGCATCTGTTGGTTATCGGGAGTCACTCCCTTTTGGTGGAGTGTAAATGCCCTCTTGCCCTTAGCCCTCCTGCCCAGACCCTCGACCTTTTTCAGATCACCCTCTGAAATGGCCACGTCTCACTAAAGCTTTAGTTGGGGCTGGTGGGAGGAGACAGAACACATAGCAGGGCAGAGGCTGTGGATAGGTGGATATTTGGAGCTTACGGGTGTCATTTTCATTTATTTTTATTTTTTATTATTTATTTATTTATTTTAAGACAGAGTCTTGCTCTGTCACCCAGGCTGGAGGGCTGTTGCGCGATCTTGGCTCAATGCAACCTCCGCCTCCTAGGTTCAAACAATTCTCCTGCCTCAGTAGCTGGAATCAAAGGTGTGCACCACCACACCCCGCTAATTTTTGTATTTTTAGTAGAGATAGGATTTCACCATGTTGGCCAGGCTGGTCTCAAACTCCTGACCTCATGATCTGCCGACCTCAGCCTCTCAAAGTGCTGGGATTACAGGCGTGAGCCACCGCGCCCAGTCTCACATGTCATTTTTATTTGCATCCTCCCAGAATTGATGGAGAGATGTGGCTCTTCGGAAATCTGTCCTGCCCAGTTCACACCCACCCATGACCCCAGCCCCAACTTTGGTAAACCTGTGCCCAGAGCTTTGGCTGACTTTCGTGGATAATAAATGAAAGCAGTCTTTCAGTGCCAAATTTGAAAATCAGTGATTTAAAAATTAAGAGGAATAAAACTCATTAATACTTCCAGAAGTGACCTTTGAGCTGTGTTGCTCTGGGATTTAATATTGTGGTACCATATGTGGGGATTCCAGTTTCCAGGGCTGAACGTCTCATGGTGTGACATCTTACAGCTCCCAGATTTGGGCCCCCACAGTGTTTTTCTGTTCTTGGGCTATCCTGTTAATGAGGGCCTGGGCGTTGGTGCCAAGGAGGCCTAGGAAGGAGCCCTCCCTCTTTATTCAGAAAAGTCCAGTGTTTCTTGGAGAATCATGGTGTTCCATTTGGTTCTAAATCCAGAGTGTTTGTCATCTGGCCTCTACTTAGGTGGCAGTTCCCTTGTGATGACAACCTGGCTAAGGATTCTTGCCCAGGCCTCTGAATTTGGAGATAAAGTTGAAAATTTGGGGTTTTGTATGTAGACATGACAGAGTTTTTAAGGAAGGGAAATGGCCAGAGTGGAGAAGGTTCTATTTCATGGCCAACCTTGTCTCCCTGAGAGGAGAAACAGTAACTCATTAGAATATATTTTTGCTCTTTCAAAAGAGCCAGGGGAAGGTGAATGAACAGCTTTCGGAAAGCTGTGTTGCCCCTTCCAGACCCAGCCAGGGGCCTGGACAGAGCAGATGAGTGACTAGGCAAACCTGCTAAGCATGGCCTTAGTTTCCCCATCTGCACAGTAGAGAAAATAAACTCCTCCCAAGGGGACAGGGGGCCAGCAGAACTGCTAGTGAGCGGCCGGGACTAGGGCCATGCTCATTGTTATTATTGAGCTCCTAGGAGGAGGGCCTGGTTTTAAGGGTGCCCCCTTCCTGCACAGGAGGTGTGGGGTGTTGCATGATGTAAGAGGGAGGGTATTCTTGGCTCTCAGGGGTCTGGGGCCACCCTGCAGATCCGGACAGCTGACAAGGCTGGGGAATGTATCCGGGACATGTGGCTGGGCTTAAGAGACTCCACAGTTCAGCTGTGATCACGATTGTTCTTTCCAAGGACAGGCCCCAGTCAGTGAAGGAAGCAAGGGCACAGGGGAGGGAGCACAGATGTGCTGGATCTAGCAGAGGAGGGAAGGGGCCCTTCGGGGCAGGTGGCCACTTGCAGAAGAGTGGTTTCCCTTGTCAGTAGTCTTTCTTTTTCTGGTTGGGGGAAGGGGAAGTCATTTCCTGCTCCTGTCCCAAGAGTAAGCTAAAATCTATTATTGTAAGTTCATTTCTTGGTGGAGGGTAAGGAGACAAATAATAACATCTTAGTGTCTGTGGGAGGAAGCCCTGCCTTAGGAGTCTAGGGTTCTGGTCCAACCCAGACCTGGACTTGGCCAATAGTTCCCAAACCATGCCAGTGGTTAACAGGCTCCTTCTGACTCCTTCTTTACTGACTCTTGGCTTCTAATCCTTCTTTATGGGAATCTGGGCAGACAATTACGGCAGTAATACAGTGAAGCAAAAACTTGAAGCTGATTAAAGAGCCCAAAGTCCAGCAAGATTCCTACCATTCCGTGTGCTCAGCTTTGGAGCTCAGCTGATTGGTTGTGGGAAGAGAAGAAGAGTGTTGGGAACCGGTAACTGGTGGTAGGATGAAGTGATGAAAAGCAACCATTTTCTTTTGTGATCTCTAACAGATTATGGCCAGAGGTGAGCTTCTTAGTGCTGGTGCTGGGGGTAGGGAGATGGGAGAAGGATTCCCAGACAAATCCAGCTGCCCAAATGCTTTATTCTCCCACTGGGGCCATTCTCAGCAGAGATTTTCTTTGTAGGGTATAGGGAGGGGCAAGTCCTCTGCTTCCCTCAGCATCCCTCCCCCTCTTTTTAAAGTCCTTTTAAAGTAATAAGTCATCATATGGTTGTAGCTTAATTAGCTAAACTGGGATAGTGTCACAAAGAACCAAGCCATAGTGGTGGGCAGGCTCTCTGGCAGCCTAGAGACCTTTATTCTGAGTTGTTTAAAGGGTTAAACAACCTTCACTGAAATAACCCGCTGAGACTGAATGGGGCAGGGCTCAAACTACCCATTCATTCACAGCCTCTTGCCAGTTTGTCATTAGCTGACCTGTAGCTTTCAAAGTACAATTGTCAGGTTTTCCCAATATTTCCCAACTCACCTCACTAGAGTAAGTCAAGGGGAGGGTGTGGGTGGGTGGGATTAGGCATCCTGCTCAGTTGTGCAGACATTTAACATGCCTCTTGATTCTTTTCAGCCAGCCTGTATTGAGCGGTCTGCAGCCTGATGCTCAGCCCCCTCCCCACAGGTACAAATGCAGTGAGTGTCAGACTGGCTGGCTCTGGGCTCCCAGACCTGCCAAGCAGCAAATACAGTGTTGGGTGTTCTAGGGATTTTGATATCCTGCTGATTCAGTATTCTAGGACTCTCTGTGCCCTGGCTCCCTCCCTTCCTCACAGACCTGGACCAGGGAGAGCCCCATCAATGAAGGTACCCTAGGGACCCTTAAGTTCAACTTGATAGGTAGGGAGGAGTAGAGATTGCTTTCCACCCCAGGGTTTCCTTTTGGGGACTGATTTGTAATAAACTCCTACAAGTGAAATCCATTCAACTATAAGAAAACTAAAAATGAGGCCGGATGTGGTGACTCACACCTGTAATGCCAGCACTTTGGGAGGCTGAGGCGGGCGGATTAGCTGAGGTCAGGAGTTCAAGACCAGCCTGACCAACATGGAGAAACCCCATCTCTACTAAAAATACAAAATTAGCTGGACATGGTCGCACATGCCTGTAATTCCAGCTACTTGGGAGGCTGAGAATCGTTTGAACCTGGGAGGCGGAGCATGTCGTGCGCCAAGATCGTGCCATTGCACTCCAGCCTGGGCAAAAAAAGGCAAAACTCCATCTCAAAAAAAAAAGAAAATTAAAAATGAAACCACTTTTAAGACAGGGGGATGGCACATAACACTAAACTGGAAGTGAAGAGAACTTGAATTCTGAGCCTTCCTTGAATGAGGGAGATTACAAACCCCCCAGTCTTCACTCTCCACACTGAAAATTCCTCTCCCTGGGGTTCAGGCTGATGTAAGCCCATCTAGCTTTCCTTCCCTGGTGGTTGCATTGCAGAGCCCTAGGATGTTCTGATGATGTTCCGTGAGGGCTGGAGGAGTCCATGGTTCTGAAAGTGATGGCACTTTCATGCCTTCCCATGAATTCCCAGAGGTTATGGAGGGCTTCTGCAAGTCATTGTAAGTCAGGGCGGAGACATTAATATTTCAGCCTCTGAAGCCTCTGCTGTCTTGGTTCAAATCCTGCTCTGGTCACTTGCTAGCTCTATGACCCTTTGTGCTTCCATTTCTTCTCTGTAAAATGGATACTCTCTTGAAGTATGGTGAGAATTAAATGAGAAAATAAATCACCGAGGGCTTAGCACGGAGCCTGGCACCAAGAAATGTTTCATAAATATTAGCTGCTTCCATAATTATTATTTATTATTATTAGAAGGTTGAGTGGAGGTAAAAGTCCCTTCCCTCTTGCCAGTTCCTAAGAGTACCACCTAAACTTGATAGAGGTGTTTCTTTGGCTAAATGGAGTGCTGGGTTTGTTTCTCTGTCCGGTGTCTTCCAAATTGGCCATCAGTATCTTCCAAACTGCCTAAATGAGGCAAAGCCTCCTCTCTCCTATTTACATCATAAATCTCTTACTTTCTTGCAAGGGAAGCAGAGAGCATATACTAAACCTGCACTTAAGATTGTCAGCACTGCTCAGAGTGGAGGGCGGGTGTTTCTCAGTGAGTCGAGATTGATCTACCAAATCAACTGAGAGTTGGTTTTTCTTTTTCTTTCTTTCTTTTTTTTTTTTTTTTTCCTTGAGACGCAGTCTTGCTTTGTCACCCAGGCTAGAGTGCAGTGGTGCGATCTTGGCTCACTGCAATCTCCGCCTCCTGGGTTCAAGTGACTCTCCTGCCTCAGCCTCCCAAGTAGCTGGGATTACAGGTGCCTGCCACCACGCCTGGCTAATTTTTGTATTTTTAGTAGAGATAGGGTTTCACCCTGTTGGTCAGGCTGGTCTCAAACTCCTGACCTCAAGTGATCCGCGTGCCTTGACCTCCCAAAATGCTGAGATACAGGCGTGAGCCACTGTGCCAGGCCTTCTTTTTTTCTTTTTCTTTTTCTTTTTCTTTTTCTTTTTTTTTTTGAGACATCATTTAGCTGTGCTGAGGGGTTATTAAATAGGCAGCTCAGAAAATTGTTTTTGTCAGCCAAATAAATTCAGCAGAGGTTCTTGGAGGGTCCCTGCTGGTGAGGGGTGAGGGCAGCAGTGGATCTCTGATTTGGTTTTTGCTGAGCTGGTGGTTGAAAGGAATCCTACTACATCAGGGTTATGGAAGGGAAGATACATTTTATAATATGCCCAATGGAGCCATCGGATGCTGCATCATCCCCAGAGAGCCGAGTCATCATGGGCCAAGCTCCCATCCCCATGTCTGGCCTCAACTGCAGGCCCAGATGTTGACAGCTATCTCTGGAGGGTTATGGGAGCCTGTGAATGCCAACATCCATCCCCATTACCTGCAGTGGCTGCTCCCATCCTGGCTTCCTGGTGGGACTTTTTCCATGAATTGGGGAATCTGCCTTCTGATTCCAAGGCCTATTAAAATTTCTGAGCATTGCCCATTTCTTGTGCTTTATCTGTAGGAAATGTGGCTGTTTTTAAAGAACCTCACCAAAAAAAAAAAAAATCTGCTCAAGGGAAGGGAGTATTTTACTTTCTCCCACAGCATGGCCAGACCCAATCCTTGTCCTGAGAGACAAAACCCAACTATATGGGGCAATAGAAGCTTCAAACTGCTGCCTACATTGTGTTGGCAGGACCCTGAATATTCCTGACATGGGTTTCTGGAACAAGGGAATCATGTTATCATTGTCCGGGGGTGAGGTTTCTGGCTGGTGCTGGAGAATCTTATCCATGGCGTTTTTTATTCTTAGGCCTTTCCTCCAGGCACCGTCCTCAGTGCTGGACCTTGGGCTCCTAACCCTGGCCTCTTGCCCCAAACTCATTTATTCTAGAAGCAAGGCCTTGGAACCCCTACTGACAGTAAGTGGGCAGGCTGAGGTAGCATTCCCTGGAGTTCCTACCCTGTCATCAGCCTGATCCTTGGAAAAACTCCTCTCCATAGTTGCTTACTTGCATTCCCTCTCTCCAGCCCTAACCACAGGATCTCCACGGGAGGCTGCTTTGGCAAGTGGCTACTCTTTGGTGGCAGACCTGCCAGAAACTTAAGGCAAACTCTACCACAAGGAAGTCACCAATTCGATGCTCTGGTTTCATCCGAAGAGAACATGGGGGGCAGGCACTGCCACTAGGTAGGCTTTCTCCAAGACAGGAAAAACAAAGTGTGTAAAGAAATACCAGCATCCTTTTAAATAGGCAGGGCCATGGGAGCAAAGCCAATAGTTGATGCCCTGCGTGAATGGGAAATACCAGTTGACTGAGCATTGAACCTTGCAGAAAAGACTGGATGCTTTTTGGATTTAGCAGTGTAAGTGATATACAGACTGGAGCCCTGTGGATAGCCCCCTTTTATCCCCTTCATAAACTTTCATCTAGAGCTAGCTTTTTATTTTAGACAGGTTCTAGATAAACCTAAACAGAGGGGCAGGATCAGCTCTCCTAATGAGAACATCATTAGCATCTTGATGCAAATTTAGTAAATGCAAAAGCGTTTACTAAAACCCCACCCCAGAATACATTAATCCAATGACCTTTTTTTGGTTTTGTTTTAAAGACTTACCTTTCTCTTCTATCCTTCCTCCCCATTCCCTGGGGTTCTTAAGATTGGGGTGGAATCTTCCCAGAGTGTAATCTTTCCCTTGGATTCCAAATTGTGTCCCCTTGAGCAGAGGTCTTGGCCTTCTGCTGCTATTTCTTTAAATTGATCTCCAGCAGAATTCCAACTGTAAAGGTCAGCAGGCAAGGAAATGGCACTTCTAATAGAAAACAATGTGCACTTTCTAAATTTGAACCAAGCCGTTTCCGCTCTTTGATTTAAGTGACTTCCTGGGGTTCCGTGTCAGGCACTGCAGTTGAATCTCTGGCTGGATTCCAACTTAAAATTGCACTCTCTCGGTGAAATTAGAAACTGATCCAGGGTTGGCTTAGCTATTCTAGTAAATAGCATTTAGGCTGAATGTTCAGCTCAGCACTTGGAAATGGGTGATGTGAGTGCCCCTTGAGAGGATTTCCCATCCAAGTTGTCAGAAGCTGACATACCTAGGGATTATTAGCCACTGCAGGTTGCTGCTCTTAAGAAGTGGTAGTAATAAGTTAATATCCTGGATGTGCAGGCATCAGATAACAGTCCTTCTCTTGCGAATATCTGAAATAAAGGGCTTGTTAATCCAGCTGAAAAAGTCCACGGGAGCATCCAGAGGTGTCTGTTGAGTTCACCACATTGTCCCCAGTACCTGGCACAGTGCTTGGCGGAAAGTGCTTATAAGTGCTCAGGAGATCTCAGCTTATTTCCTGGGGCAGCGATAAATTGTTGCTGCATGCCAGGTAATATGCTAGGTAATAGATAGTATTTTCTCATTTAATCCTCACAAGAGCCCGTTTTACAGATGACAAGACCAAAACCTAAGGCACAGAGACGAAAGAACTCATTCATAGCAATATTGCTAGGCCAAAGTGAGAATCGAATTTGAGTCTGGTTCCAGATCCTGTGTTTATATCCACTGAGCTATGTATCTTAACTAAGGAGCATGTTTCACAGTGACTAAGAGAATGAAATCAGGCTGCCCGGGTTTGAGTCCTGCTACTGATAGTTTTGGATAGTTTTGTGTGATTTTGGACAAATTAATTTGAACATGTCTTTTCTGTAAATAGAAAAGGGGGATAATAGTAGTTACGTTTTAGGCTTATCATGAAGTCAAAGACTTAATGTATATGGTGCTTAGGAGAGCACCTCCGTCTTAAGTGCTCAGTAAGTATTATTTCCACCACTGACTACTTGTCATTATTAATCATCTAAGCTTGGAAGTCACTGGAAAGTCCACACAGTGATTTTAGTTCCTATTTCAATTGGGTGGCTCCCAAGGACCTCATGGGGGGTGGGGGGTGAGGTATTAGCAGGCCACATACTGATGCCTGGAATCCATTCTCTCTTCCTTTTCCCCACCCTACCCCCAGGGCCCCTAGAAGCCTGTTTCTCCATACAGTCCAGGACCTCCAGCCCCATGGAGCCCCCGATCCCACAGAGCGCCCCCTTGACTCCCAGCTCAGTCATGGTCCAGCCCCTTCTTGACAGCCGGATGTCCCACAGCCGGCTCCAGCACCCACTCACCATCCTACCCATTGACCAGATGAAGACCAGCCACGTGGAGAACGACTACATAGACAACCCTGGCCTGGCCCCCACCACCGGCCCAAAGCGGACCCGGGGTGGGGCCCCAGAGCTGGCCCCGACGCCCGCCCGCTGTGACCAGGATGTCACCCACCACTGGATCTCCTTCAGCGGGCGCCCCAGCTCTGTGAGCAGCAGCAGCAGCACATCCTCCGACCAGCGGCTCTTAGACCACATGGCACCACCACCCGTGGCCGACCAGGCCTCACCAAGGGCTGTGCGCATCCAGCCCAAGGTGGTCCACTGCAAGCCGCTGGACCTCAAGGGCCCGGCGGTCCCATCCGAGCTGGACAAGCACTTCTTGCTGTGCGAGGCCTGTGGGAAGTGTAAATGCAAGGAGTGTGCGTCCCCGCGGACGTTGCCCTCCTGCTGGGTCTGCAACCAGGAGTGCCTGTGCTCAGCCCAGACCCTGGTCAACTATGGCACGTGCATGTGTCTGGTGCAGGGCATCTTCTACCACTGCACGAATGAGGACGATGAGGGCTCCTGCGCTGACCACCCCTGCTCCTGCTCCCGCTCCAACTGCTGCGCTCGCTGGTCCTTCATGGGTGCTCTCTCCGTGGTGCTACCCTGCCTGCTCTGCTACCTGCCTGCCACCGGCTGCGTGAAGCTGGCCCAGCGCGGCTACGACCGTCTGCGCCGCCCTGGTTGCCGCTGCAAGCACACGAACAGCGTCATCTGCAAAGCAGCCAGTGGGGATGCCAAGACCAGCAGGCCGGACAAGCCTTTCTGACAGTTTTTGTCGAAGCCCCAGTGCTCCGCCTGGAAACCTGGTTCTCTTCTGACATCTAAGAAGACTGCAGCAAGGTCAGAGGTTTTAGTCTTCTGAGGCTGACCTTGCTAGTCTGCCCACTCCCTACCCCCAGCTTCGGAAAATACAGAGACCACCACCACCTACCCTGTATTCCCCAAGACGATGAAGAAGCACTTTGGGGCTCTTTTTTCAGGGTCCTGGAACTTTGTGTCAAACAGACAATGCAGGGGCAGGGTGTGGTTTTGGGGGGAATTTTTCTTTTTCAGAAGACGGAACACAGATGTGGACACATATCCGGAAGCTGCAGCTGCTTGAATGCCTTCCCAACCCCTCCTTCTCCCTCCCTCCTTCCCTCCCCCCACCACCCTCCCTCTTTTCCATTGTCTTGGCTCTCACAGGAGCTAGCTGCCTGGGAGGAATTGTTAACTGAGTACCAGGGTACCTTTAAAGAAGACCCTTGGAGTTTTCTATACCTTCTTCTCCTCCCCCATCTCACTCCACCCCACTTTGTCCCTGATGTCTTGGGGAAGGTGTAGAACACCCTAGCAGTTCCTATTGTATATACTTGGGAGCCACTGAGAACAGAGGACGGCCAGTGAGTCCAAGCCTCATTCCTCCTTCTGCCTCCCCGGAGCCACAGGATGGATTTAGGAGCCACTGCTCAGTGCACGTCTCCCTTCCAACTGCATCAACTAACTCTTGGGGGTGTTCTGCTCACCACACCGTCCTTCGGTTCTTACCGAGTCACAGACTCGCCTGCCTACTACGTGTCCCGGGTTCTCTCTACTCACATCCCTTCCAGAAACTTTATATGGGTAGAGGAAGCCAGGGCGGCAAATGCGAGACCAAATATCATTTTGCCAATGAGTCTGAGGCTGTGGTCTCTGGATCCAGTCACTACGTTTTTATAGAATAATTAAACCAGATGATAACAGTGTTTTAAAAAAATAATAATAAAACTTGTTTCCTTTTGGGCCACCCCCAGGAAGGGCTGATTTCAAAATCTGGGGGCGAGCAACCTCAAGGAACACAATTTCCCTCCCCATCAACAAGAGGATTTTAACAGCAAAGAAGAGAGGCAGCACCTCCCATTGGCAGAATGACCGCTGAGCCAGGCTGGGTTTGGGTTTCTTCTCTTCTGATTCTGCTGCTCACTGTCATAGCCTTTTGTGTATAGTGATGTGTCTGTATCTTTAATGTAAATAGAGAGATGATGAAAAAAGAGTCTATTTTAGTGTTAGGAAGCCCCAGCAGGGGAGTTGGAAGAGCTGGGGGAGAGGGTAGGGGAAAGGTTTTTCCAGGGGCCACTGGGTTTGAGCCCTGCTTTTGTGCACAGCCACACCACCCTCTCCCGACAGCCCTCAAAGACGTAGCAACCCTTTCTCTCAAGGTGCTAAAGGACTCAGAAGGTGCAGCACGTCCAGTGGGTAGGTACTTGTTGCATGCAAAAGCTGTAGTGTATCTGGTCCTTCCTCCCCAGCTGTTGTGTGGGGTTTTTGCTTTGTGTGTGGTATTTTGTTTTCCCCTCTAATGAGAGGGCATGGCCTGAGTCAGAAGAGCTACCCCAGGTGAAACTGGAAGTGCATGAGGCAGAGTGTCCGTAGCATTTCCAGTTTGTTCTGTAGGAACAGAGGTGCCTCCAGGAAGGAGGTAGCGAGGTGGGTAGCTATGATAGGCATGCACCTAATGCTTCTCAAGGACTTCTTTTTCCCTTCTTGAAGACTAGTAGTAACATCTTATGATTTAGAGTAAGTTAATTGTAACCATAGGTATTTATTGATTGGAGGAAGGGAGGGTCATATTATTTTCGGCTTTATTTATGTAACATTTGCTAGCTTGTAAAAGGCGAATGTGAAATATTGCATCTGCATTTTCCAAGGCTGATTCATGTAGCTACCCTTGCCACAGTTGTGACAGATGTATGGATGGTCTTGAACATTTCAGAGGGAGTGGTAGGAAAGAAACACATTCGGCCAACCACTTACATGAATTGAATGTATCAGAAGTGTACTGAAGGGACTGGAGATGGTTTTCCTCAGATGAGGTGGCCCCAAAATTGATAGTGCACATGTGCACGCTTTCTGCAAGGCCTCAGAACTTTGCCCAGGGCCCCTCCCTCAAATTGTCTCCATGGGAAACTTGACCCAGTTGCACTTTGGTGATCTTGGTGGTCTACACACCCGTTCTGTGGAGAGTCGATTTACATAAGCTGTGTATACACACATACACACACACACACACCCCCCTACCCCACACTGACTGTCTACCGACAGAGACCCTATTTCCTGGCAAACGACCTCCTGAACCCTGACTTTTTGTGTACATACTTGTAAACACGGATTTTTCTGGGTTTTGGTTTGCTTTTTCTTTTTTTTCCCCCTGCCCCTGTTCTAGCTTGTTCTTCTTGGTTTGCTTTCAACCTGCTTGATGGATGTCTGCAGAGTGCTCTGAGAGTCCACCTCAGTGCCTCGTGTGCTCGGTGGTCATGGGAAGGAGCGAAGGAACCATCCTTGGTTCTCCCAGCTTGGTTGTGTAGCAATCCCTCAGCATTGTTTTTCTCAGCTTCTTGGCAAAAATTAAAAAAAAAAAAAAAAAAGAATAAACTGGCTTGCCTGTGGACCCTCCCCAGCTCTGGGGCCAGTCGAGAGCCACTGAGGGACCCAGCACTCAGAGACACGACACACATGTGTAGCTGCTTCTGGCTGAGTGTGTTTCCTGTCACCAATGGCCTGTTCGGCTGGATGGTGCCTCGGCTTGACCTTTTTTGAAAAGTGCTGGTTAGTTCCCGCCCCTGTTAAACCTGGGGTGGTGGTTGGGGGTTCTGCCTTAATTCTAGGGGCAGCTGGGATCCAGGAAGCTTCCAGGGGGCTTTGGCTGCCCGTGTTTATGAAGGACAGCGCTTCCGCGAGCACCCTGGGAACTGGGTCTTGGGTAGCGAAGCCCTCCCAGATAAAAGATGGGCACAGCTAAGGCTTTCCCAAGCAGGAAGGGGGTGAAGACCAATCCCTTCCTTTGGTACGCACCCCCTCACAGCTGAGATGGAAGACATGGCTGGTTCTTTCAGCCCTGTGGAGTCTGTCAATCGCCATCATACCTCGAGTGAGGCCCAGCTAGATAATGACTTGTCCAAGATGGCACACGTGGAAAGTGTTGATCTGCACCTGAACCCGGATGACTGTCACCTTGAAGCATCCCGTTCTTCCGTGCTGTCCCAAGAAGTGTCTGGCGGGCGTGGGCAGCACAGCTCTACACTGTACAATTCACTAGGGCATCCTGCGAGCCTCACCAGCCTTCTGGTTCATGCCTTTGACAAGCATTTTTGTGCCCTCTCTGCTTACTGTGACAGTCGATGATGAATCTTGCGTTGCCGTTTTCTGCTGTGGGTAACCGTGCGGTGTCTTGCCTTGCTTTCCCTTCTCACTGTCCCACAGCTTGGTTTCATGTTACAAACAGAAAAGCTCGAGGCTCCCACCCCGCCACATCCCGACTTCATTTCCCCCTCACTGTAGCCCATTTCCACCCCACGACAAAGTTGCCACAGAAGGTTTTCTTTGTATAGAATATTTATTTTGAAGCTCTATTTTAATAGTATTTATTTTAGAAAGTCTACTATTGTAAGAGTTCTTCTGTTTGTGAAGAAAAAAACAAGTTAAAAACTGAATGTACTGATTTAGAAAATATATATAAATATATATTGTTAAATATACACGAGACTGCCGTTTCTGGTGTGTTTGTGTGTTCACTTCCCTGACCGCTTCACCCAGCAAGGCCTCAAGTTTGAGAATAAGCAGCTACTGAAAGGGGAAGAGAAGATAGGGCTTCGTGGGCTGGGCAGTCCCTTCTCCCTTCTCTAGGATGACCATAGAACCATCAGAGGAAAGCTGTTCTTCATTATGAAGCCAAATACTGCCAGGAGCTGCTAGAGCCTCCTTCCTAGGCAAGCTGTCCCCTAAACCAGAGTGTGCTGCAGATGGACAGCCAAGCTTCAAAACTGGGAAGAGGTAGAGGGGGGAAAAGGGTCAGCTGACCTGTCCGTTCCTCTCCCTTTATGTCCTGATTGCCCCCAAATTAAGTTTTCACACACATGAACACACACATACATGCTTCAAGGAACCAAATAGAAAAGCCCTTTGTCATTTCCTTATTTTCACAGAATTGGTGGATATTGTACAAAACTAGTCCTTTCAGCCTCGAAAGCCTTCTATCCATTTCATGACCTTCTAATGTACCTTCCTTCTGTTTTTTGTTTTTTGTTTGAGACAGAGTCCCAGGCCAGAGTGCAGTGGAGCGATCTCACTCACTGCAACCTCCACCTCCTGTGTTCAAGTGATTCTCCTATTTCAGACTACCGAGTAGCTGGGATTATAGGCATGCACCACCATGCCTGGCTAATTTTCTGTATTTTTAGTAGAGACAGGGTTTCACCATGGTGGCAAGGCTGGTCTCTAACTCCTGAGTTCAAGTGATCTGCCCGCCTCTGCCTCCCAAAGTGCTGGGATTACAGGTGTAAGCCACCATGCCTGGCCAGCACTTTCCTTCTGATTCCCTTGTGCCCCCACCTGCCACCAGTGCACTCAAACTTTAGACCCAGCCACTTCTCAGTTTACATAACTATGGGAACTTTTTTTTTTTCCAAGACTGAGTTTTGCTCTGTTGCCCAGGCTGGAGTACAGTGGCACAATCTCGACTCACTGCAACCTCCACCTCCCAGGTTCAAGCAATTCTTGTGCCTCCCGAATAGCTGAGATTACAGGTGCACACCAGCATGCCCAGCTAATTTTTATATTTTTGGTACACACAAGGCTTCACCATGTTGGCCAGGATGGTCTCGATCTCCTGACCTCGTGATCCACCCATCTTGGCCTCCCAAAGTGCTGGGATTACAGGCTTGAGCCACCGCACCCAGCCTTTTTTAGAGATAGAGTTTCACTCTTGTTGCCCAGGCTGGAGTGCAATGGCATGATCTTAGCTCACTGCAACCTCCACCGCCCAGGTTCAAGCGATTCTCTGGCCTCAACCTCCCAAGTAGCTGGGACTATAGGCACACGCTACCATGCCTGGCTAATTTTTGTATTTTTCGTAGAGATGAGGCTTCACCATGTTGGCCAGGCTGGTCTGGAACTCCTGACCTCAGGCGATCCACCCGCCTCGGTCTCTCAAGGCATGAGCCACCACTCCCAGCCCCCTATGGGAACTTTTTAATGAGCTTTTATTCATATGCCAATCAGGATGAAAGTTGGACTTTATTTTGAACATGTGAACATGTACCTCTTGTTTTCTAGAAATTTTTTTTTCTATTACCAATAACTGGGGGGAGATAACCAATGGTGAGGGATGGGGGAAGAAAGGGGAGTGGCAGAGACAGATCAGGAACTGTGGGTCTGGTTCTTGGTTTTTCTGGGGGTTACCAATTACAGCCTCCCAGGATCCTTTATGAAATCCAAACCTTGAGTTCCTCTTAAGAGACATCCAAATGTGTGCCAGGATCCCCAGGCACTGCCTAAGAAGATACAAAGGATGTTCTTCAACGTGGGCTTGTCTGCTCTAGAACTTTTAGAATAAAGATAGGTACTGACCTCTCTCTCTGTGGCCAGACCATGTGGCCTGTCCCATTCCTGCATTGTGGACCAAGGTTAAGTAATGCTCCAAGTCCTGCTTCACTGACAAGGTAAGTCACTGGCACTTAGAGATAATAGTCTTTTTAATTGGCTCACTCCCAGTTCGTGTACACCACACTTTGATTCAGTCTTGGGTTTCCTTATGGATGGGCACATGGGGCAGGCCTGCCCCTGGTTCTACTTTAACAATTTCTAGTGCTTGGAGATTAAAAACAATGACAAAAATCTATACAACGGTTTGAGTGCTGAATGACGTCTCAGGCACCCAAATGCTCTTGGGGAAACGGGAGCCAAGCAGTATCTAGAGAAGTAGTTCCACATGCGCCCTTCTGTCTTTATCCCTCTGGCCCCATGCCTTTGGTTCCCAGTTATAAAATGGCTTTGGAGTAGTCATAATGGCCAGCATTTATTGAATGGTTTCTTTTCTTCAGGTACTGAACATCCATGGCAGACGCTATTCTTTCCCTCTTAGAGATGCAGACACTGAAGCTCAGAGAAGTTGTCCTGCACCCAGTATGAGATAGAGAGGTACAGGGTAAAAACATATCAACTGAAGGATTTAGCATTTGGGGAAGAAGGAAGAAGCCCAGAATGGAGTACATCAAAGGCTCCCCAGTGATTGAATTTAAAATTAAAGAGAAAGAAACAGAATTCAGCCCTCTCCACACCCATAACCAAAGAGCTCCTTTGAAGGCACCAAGCCTGATGCTCATCCCAACAAAAAGAATGATCTGGAGAGGGGGACAGAGCTGGTGACAAGAGAACCCCCCAGGCAGCCTCCTCATCTGGCCAGGAGTCCACGGCTCCCTCCTACAGCTCTCCAGACAGCCTTTCCCACTTGCTGAACCTGCAACTTGAAGTGAGCTCCACTTTCCAAAGTACATTTGTGAACCAATCAAACTAACCCGGGCGGCCAGCTCCATGCTGGAGGTGTGTGCCAGATGAAAGCCAAGAGGACATTTTTAAGAGCCTTAAGTTTATTCATCGGAACTTTAATAAAACAATATGTCCATGGCCTAGGGCAGGTATAATTTTCATAATTTATGGGTCTGTGAGACAGGAAGAGAGCTTGGGGTTTTATTGTGTTTTGCACGATAAATGGCATTCCAATTGTCTACATGATGTTCTTTAAGGACTCTTGTCTGGCAGGAACACAGGCCTTCTGGAGCCCACCTGGGCCTCAAGGCCTGAGGCAAGGGATAATTATGAATACATCTGTATGTGTTAAGCAGGAGATGATTGAAAAACTCCCTCTGTTCCTTCTGTCATTAGAAGACACTTCCTATGCTGACACCTATATTAACATTTAACTGTTGCAAGGGTTGGAACCCTTCCTGTTCCCTTCCTCTCCCACCTTGTCCTCCCTTGGGCCTGCCCTTTTCTTTCCTGTAACTGAAGAGACTCAGGTAAATTTCTCTTGATTGGCTTCCCTCCCATTGGACATGGTGGAGGGGGTGACAGGACTCTGAACCAACAAAAAACAAAAAACACCATGATCTACAGATCAAGACAGTGGAACTCTAGGTAATGCGTTGTTTTGGTTTTTTTCTTTTTTTTTCTTCTGGTGTGTGTATGGGTTTTTTTATTTTTTGTTTTTTATTTTTTATTTTTTGGTTTTTTTTTTTTTTTTTTAGACAGGATCTCACTCTGTCATCCAGGCTGGAGTGCAGTGGCATGATCTTAGCTTACTGCAGCCTCAACTTCCTGGGCTGAGGGGAACCGCTCACCTCAGCCTCCTGAGTAGCTGGGACTGCATGCATGTGCCACCATACCTAGCTTTTTTTTTTTTTTTTTTTGGAGAGACAGGGGTCTTATGTTGCCCAGGCTGGTCTCGAACCGCTGTTCTCAAACTCCTGACCTCAAGCAATTCTCCCGCCTTGGCCTCCCAGAGTATTAGGATTACAGCTGTGAGACACTGCGCCCCACCTGGGTGATATTCGAATTGGAATCAGCAGTTAGAATACCTGCAGACTGATTACTTCTATAATATTAAGCCCTCTGGTAACAGTGGCCAAGTGGCCTTATAAAATAATAATTACAGTAATTATCACTTCCGAGCACAGATGCATTATCATTTACTTTTTTGTTGGTTTTCTTTGTTTTTTTTTTTGGTTTTTTTTGAGATGGAGTCTCATTCTGTCTCTCAGGCTGGAGTGCAGTGGGTGGTGTGATCTCAACTCACTGCAACCTCTGCCTCCCAGACTCAATTCTTCTGCCTCAGCCTCCTGAGTAGCTGGGATTACAGGGTGAGCCACCCAGCCCGACCATCATTTACAATCTTGAAAACAGTCAAATTAGGTTGATGTAATCAGCCCCATTGTATAGAGGAGAAAAGCAAAGGTCGGAGAGATAAAGTCACTTGCCCATGGCCACACAGCTGATAAGTGGTAGGCCTGGAATTTTCACCCTGAGGATATGCCTCCAAAGTCAGTGAGCTGCTTGCTAAGGCCCTGCGCTTTCAGATCTAAGATCAGTTCAATTCATACCTGCCCTGGGTTGCTTTCCAGTGTCCCCAGAAAGAGCCTTCCTTCCCACTTGTGCTTCTGTAGAAGTTGATAGAATATGTAGTTTGTTTCAACAAATAACACATAGACTAATCAAGATGGGACTTGAGCCCAGGTCTAACCACTGAACAACAACAACACTGTTCTGAAACTGACCTTAGGAAGGATCTTCTATTTCCACACAACATTGCTTTTGGCCAGCGTTCCTGATTTCCTCTACAATAGAAAGAATAATTTGGGCTGTGATGGCCAGAGACTGTTTGGGGAAGGGGCAATAATCTTACAGAGGAGAGAGGGGGCTGTAAATTGCTTCAGATAATTCAAAAAGTCAGGGTCTGACCAGGTGTGGTGGCTCACACCTGTAATCCCAGCACTTTGGGAGGCCAAGACAGACAGATCACTTGAGGTCAGGAGTTCGAGACCAGCATGGTCTCCACTAAAAATACAAAAATTAGCTGGGCATGGTGGCAGGTACAGTCCGCTGCTTGGGTCACCACTCTGCTACCTTCACTAGCTGTGATCTTGGGAGAGTGACTGCCCTTCTAATAATAGTTGGCACCAATAGTAATCCCAACTACTCAGGAGGCTGAGGGGAAAGAATTGCTTGAAGCCGGGAGGCAGAGGCTGGGTGAGCAGAGATCACACCACTGCACCCCAGCCTGGGTGACAGAGTAGACCCTGTCTCAAAAAAAGAAAAAAAAAAAAAAAGTCAGCATCTGGTGGCTTTGTGGAAAAGATGCATTACACAGAGACAGAGGGGTGTAGATGCAGGCCACTCCTGCTTTTCCAGGGTCAAAGGCATATTCCTCCTGTGCCAGCCTTGGGGTCAGATGGATGGGGCAGGACCAGAGAGCCGAAGCAGCTGGGGTGTGGTGGACGGGGAAGGAGTTGGGGAACCCCATGTTACAAATAGTGCTCCACTCAATCCTGCCAGGCCACGCCTTGACCATTTCCCTGGCCAGCCCTGGATTACTAAAGCACTCTAAGATGCACATCTAACAGGATTCAAGAACTAGTGTCCATCCAGCCAGGGCCAGTTCCCAGAGTATGCCTGGTGTGGGCCTTGGGGCTCTCTGAGAAGTGACTGCTCCTTCCACTGGCCACTCCTTTTAGAACAATATGGTGAGGAAGAGCACAGAGCCTTACAATCCGCTGCATGGGCCACTGCTCTGCCGCCCTCACTAGCTGTGATCTTGGGAGAGTGGCTGCCCTTCTAATAGTAGTTGGAAGATTAGATTGTGACTTTGCACAGCACTCAGCCCAGCATTGACAACTGTTGTTAATATCTGAAAGACGGGAGAGTAGAGGATAGAATAACTCGCCTTTCCTCTCCTCTTAGCCTCAGTTTCATCGTCTTCAGCCTGGCAGTCTGGGCCATGTAGGCAGGAAGTCACAAACTGTTGGATCACAGTGATTGAAAAACTGTTGGTTGTCATCATTCAGAAATTAAGAGATTTCAAATTCTGATCAAAACTTTTCCTGAAAAATACTGAGAGCTGCCCTGCTGGGACCCCATTCCCCAATGCAGCGATGGGCTAGAGCAGAAGGGCAGCTTCCCTTCCCAAACCAGGCACAGCCCTTCAGTCTCCTTCAGTACCTCTCCCAATTAAGTACCAATGCCCAGTTCCCCTGGGCTGGATGCCCGTTGCCATCAATCATTGTGTTTGCACCTTGATGTCCCTTACGCCTCGCCTGTTTTCCGCGCTTGATGCTGGCTAGTGTCAGGTCTGACTGGCCTCCTTGGGCACTTTAACTCAAACCATCATAATGTCCCAGCCCCGGTCTGGTGGCTTCCTGAGGATGCCCACCCCGCAGGCATGGGACTCAGATGCAGTTTCCAGAGTCATCATCCCAGAAAGGACTGAGGTTGTAGAGGCCAGTGGTTCTTAGCCTAGAATTTGTCTGTGTGTTCAGGCATTGGGGGTTACAGAGAGAGGACTGTTGGTGAACCCTTTGATATTATAGATAAATTTCTGTGTTTTTTTGTGTGCTTTTTTTCTGAGGGATACTTTCCAGATTCCCAGAGAGGTAAGTGATCTCCCCGAAATATGAGGGTTCAATCACTGGTTCAGTCCACCTACTTCTATTCGATGGATGGAGATGTGAGACCCTGAGAGGACACAAGCGGCTTGCCCAAGGTCCCACAGAAGCTTAGTTGCAAAACCAAGAATAGGAGCCAGGTTTTCTGTCTCTCTAAGAAATGTGATTTTATGAACCAATCTATAGTGTCTCCAAAAAAAATTCTACAAAAGTGACATCACCCTTAATGATGTATCAGTAACACTTGACCATGCCCTGATTCTTCCTGTTCTGCATCTGGTTCTCTGCTACCATTCCTACAGTGGACCGTGATTTGCTGACTCGTTTGCAGCCTGTCTTCCCCACTGGGGAATAAGCTCGATGAGAGCAGGCAACTTGGCCTCTTCTGTCCACGACTCTAGTGCTTCCCGGACTTCTTCACAATCCACATAAACGTGGTATTTGGGTTGTCCACTGAGGTAAACCAACAAGGTCACTTCCAGGGACCCTGATATCCAGAGGCTCTGTCCTCCCCAGGTCTCACCCACTGCCCTGAGAGTCTGGAGGACCAGTAATTTCAATATACCTCACACCTTTTGGGAAGCTTCCAGTACAGCATCTGGCATAGGAGTGGCAGACACTCATTAAATGTATTCATTAAAGGTATTAATGAATAATAAACTGAGAGGACAGTCAAAAGAGAGTTGGACACGTAGCCTTAAACTTTATTTCTGTCCTAAAGCTGTGGCTAGGACCAGGCACAGTGTCTCACACCTGTAATCCCAGCACTTTGGGAGGCTGAAGTGGGAGGATCACTTGAGCCTGGGGAGGTCGAGGCTGCAGTGAGCCAAGATTGTGCCACTGCATTCCAGCCTGGGTGACAGGGAGACCCTGTCTCAAAAAAAAAAAAAAAATTGCTAGGATTATATAGCAGCATTTCCACTGCATACCCATACTGATAGCAGTATAGTACCAGCTTCCATCTTGTATGGCTGACATTTAAGTATTTGCCATGTGCTGGGGTGCTGAGTACAGTGTAAACCAACAAAGTGCTTTCTGTCCCTTTTTTTTTTTTTTTTTGAGACAGAGTCTTGCTCTGTCGCCCAGGCTGGAGTGCAGTGGCGTGATCTCAGTTCACTACAACCTCTCCATCCCAGGTTCAAGCAATTCTCCTGCCTCAGCCTCCCAAGTAGCTGGGACTACAGGCGTGCACCACCACGCCTGGGTAATTTTTAGTAGAGTCGGGGTTTCACCATGTTGGCCAGGTTGGTCTCGATCTCCTGATCTCATGATCTGCCCGCCTCAGCCTCCCAAAGTGCTAGGATTACAGGTGTGAAACACTGCCCAGCCAATTTTTGTATTTTTAGTAGAGATGGGGTTTCACCATGTTGCACAGGCTGGTCTGGAACTCCTGACCTCAAGTGATCCACCCACCTCAGCTTCTCAAAGTGTTGGGATTACAGGCGTAAGCCACTGTGCCCGGCTGCATTAGTACTTTTATAACCCCCGTTTTACAGACGAAGAAACTGAGGATCTAGAAGATGAAACCATATGCCCAAGGTTGTACAGGCCTGACCCCAGACCCTTGCTTTTCTACACAGCCTCCCATCCATGGACACTGAGAAGAGGCATCAGCAGGGTGTCTTCTGGTTACCAATTATGGGGACTGTTGGTGTGTAGGGGGAAAGGCCTGAGCCAGAAGCCTTGACTGCATTGTAGAATCACTCATGGGCTGTAAAGGTCTTCAAAGCCAGTAGTTTTCAAAACCGAATCTGGTAGATTCCCACCCCTTAGCTCCCTTCGTCACTTGCCTGTGATTAATACCTTTCAGAAGAATAAAAAGGAGGCCAGTTTAGGAATTTATGCCATGTGGTTCTCCTGGCCCTTCTAAAGCATGTATGGCCACCAGACAGATACATTAAGGATCAGTAATGTCATGTTAAAATAACATGACTATTGCAAAAAAGAAAACGGCAGGAAAAATAAAACTCTCCCCATCATATTCCCAGCTTCAGTGTAACAGTTTGGTATATACCATTCATTCATTCATTTAACAAATAGTGAGTGTCTACTATGTGCTAGGCATTGCCCTTCTATCTTTAAAACCATACATGGGATCATACTGCACCAAGCTGTTCTGCAAAATGCTTTTTTCTGTGTATTTTGTAACAATATACATGGATATTCTTCCACACCTGTAGCTCCACCTTGTCTTTTATAATAGCTGGTATTGTGTTGTAGTTCATTTTATGGTCTTATCACCTCCTCTTTCTACCGTCTCTTGTGACAGGCTCTGCTCTCACACCCAGCCACAAACCTCACCTGGACCACACTAGTCACACCCTCTGCTTGCCCTACCCAGGAAGCCAGTGAGCAAAAACAGGAGCCTTGTTAGGTCCCTGCATGAAGTGGGGTCAGGGGGAAGGGGCAGATACAGGGCAGGCTGTGAGGCACTGAGGGGCACAGGACATTCCCTTTGCCTCAGAAGACCTGCCAAGTGGTATATCTCTGAATTAGGGCAAAATCCTAGATGGTGTGGGATTCACCTTAAAGAACCAAGAAAATAAGCAGGAGGAGACATAAAAGGATATTGCCTTTAAAATCCACCGTTTTGACAGGGCTGTAAGCTTCACATCTGCACAACTTGGAGTATTACACAGTGACCATCATTATTTAGCCAATCCTTTCTTGTCACTGCTCTTCTTAAAACCCTCTAGTTTCTCCCTCCGCTTGCGTGTGGGTTGGACTTAGTAACCCACTTCCAAATAACAGAGTATGGAAAGGAAAAACAGCAACTTTACAACCTGGCAGATGCCACCTTAACCTGGGAGGCCAAGGTGGGCAGATTGCTTGAGTCCAGGAGTTCAGGACAGCCTGGGCAACATGGTGAAATTCTGTCTCTACAAAAAAAATGCCAAAAAAATTAACCAGGCATGGTGGTGCCTGGCATCTGCCAGTTTAAAAACAGTGAGACTCCATCTCAAATGAATAATTAATAATAATAATGATAAATAAAAAACAAACTTCAGTTTCTTCTCATTGGTTTTAGGAATAAAGTCAGACTTCTTACTGAAGTCTGTAAGACCCTACCTAATCTAGCCCTGCCTACCTCCGTCCTTTCCCACCCTTACCTTGTGCCCTTCCCGCACCTCCTATAACTCTCTCAAGAAGCTAAGCAGCTCTTTCCTGCTTCTGAGCCCTTCAAAGGCAGTTTTATTTTTATTTATTTTTAATTTTTTTTTTTTTTTTTTTGAGATGGAGTCTTGCTGTGTCACCCAGGCTGGCATGTAGTGGCACGATCTCTGCTCACTGCAACCTCTGCCCCCTGGGTTCAAGCGATTCTCCTGCCTCAGCCTCCGGAGTAGCTAGGATTACAGGTTCCCAGCACCACGCCTAGCTGATTTTTGTGTTTTTAGTAGAGATGGGGTTTCACCATTTTGGCCAGGCTGGTTTAGAACTCCTGACCTCAAATGATCCGCCCACCTTGGCCTCCCAAAGTTCTGGGATTACAGGCACGAACCACCGCATCAAAGTCAGTTTTATTCACTGCTCTATCTGCAGGTTCTAGACACTACCTAGTTATCCATATTGGTTATCACTATATTGGCTATCAGTACTTTTTTCTTTTCTTTTAATGAAGGAACCCCTCCCCCACTGATAGACATTTACATTGCTTCCACATTTTTGCGGTCACAGCCACTGTAGCAGACACTTCTGTTGATAGCTATCCTTCAATTTTTTTTTTTTTTTTTTTTTTGAGGCGGAGTTTCACTCTTGTTGCCCAGGCTGGAGTGCAATGGCACGATCTCGGCTCACCACAACCTCCGCCTCCCAGGCTCAAGCAATTCTCCTGCCTCAGCCTCCCTAGTAGCTGGGATTATAGGCATGCGCCACCACGCCCAGCTAATTTTGTATTTTTAGTAGAGACGGGGTTTCTCCATGTTGGTCAGGCTGGTCTCGAACTCCCGACCTCAGGTGATCCACCCGCCTCGGCCTCCCAAAGTGCTGGGATTACAGGCATGAGCCACTGCGCCCGGACTTATCCTTCATTTTTTATTGCTACCTCAAGTTTGTTCTGGAGTTCACCCCTTTCCCATGTGACTCAGGGAAGAATAACCCTATTGACATCTCCAGCTGTAAAACCCAGAGGAGTCTTATCAAATGTGACTGTGCCATGTGTGGGCATGTGATGCAATGCAGGCCAATGGAAGGTGAGGGGAAATCTAGAAGGACTTCTGGGAAGTTTCTTTTTTTTTTTTTTGAGATGGAGTTTCGCTCTTGTTGCCCAGGCTGGAGTGCAATGGAGTGATCTCAGCTCACCGCAACCTCTGCCTCCTGGGTTCAAGTAATTCTCCTGCCTCAGCCTCCCAAGTAGCTGGAATTATAGGCACGTACCACCACACCTAACTAATTTTGTATTTTTAGTAGAGATGGGGTTTCTCCATGTTCGTCAGGCTGGTCTCAAACTTTCGACCTCAAGTGATCCAACCACCTCAGCCTCCCAAAGTGCTGGTATCACAGGCATGAGCCACCACGCCGGGTGAGCTGGATCATTTTTATGACTGGCAGCCAAAGGCATCCTAACTTACAGAGCTTGTACATTTTTCTGTTTCTTTATAAGGCTGGTGTTTAGAATTATCACAGGGTTGGGAAGGTCTTAACTCATTGGTTGACATATAAAAAGCTGTGCATATTTAATATATATGCCAATCATACCTCAGTAAAGCTATTGGGGAAAAAAAGTCACCTTGACTATAAGTACAATAAGTCACTATTTTTGGTGGTTGTTTTTTAGAGGCAGGGTCTCACTCTGTCACCACGTTGGGGTGCAGTGGTGCAATCATAGCTCACTGCAGCCTCAAACTCCTAGGCTCAAGCAGTCTTCTCACCTCAGCCTCCTGAGTAGCAAGGAACACAGGTGTGTGACACTATACCTGGCTAATTTTTTTTTTTTTTTTTTTTGAGACAGTCTTGCTCTGTTGTCCAGGCTGGAGGGCAGAGGCGCAGTCTTGGCTCACTGCAAACTCCACCTCGCAGGTTCAAGCAATTCTGCCTTAGCATCTCAAGTAGCTGTACAGGTACCTGCCACCACACCCGGCTAATTTTTTTTTTTCTTTGGGACGGAGTCTTGCTCTGTTGCCGAGGCTGGAGTGCAGTGGCACGATCTCGGCTCACCACAACCTCTGCCTCCCAGGTTCAAGCGATTCACCTGCCTCAGCCTCCTGAGTAGCTGGGACTACAGGTGTGAGCCACCACGCCCGACCATAATTTTTTTTAATTGATTTTTTACCTTGCTATGTTGCCCAGGCTAATAAGTCACCATTAAAAACCCTTCCTGAGATTTTCCTTGGAACTAATGTCACAAAGACATGTTTTAAATGGCTCAATGACTATTTTGTAGACAACCATATTCAGCTCTATATGGTCATCTGCAGCATTCAGCGGGGTTGGCTACTAGACTGCCAATAGGTAGTGACTATTCCCCCGCCAACCCCTGACTCAGGTAGAAGAAATGGAAAAGGAGTTCTAGGGTTTTTCAAAGTGTATTCTATTAGTTCTTTTAACAACCCCCTTTTTCTCAAAGGCAAGGGGGGAGGGCACACAGCTTCAACTTCTAAAATCTTCCAAAGTGGATCACATGGAATGTTGTCTCTAAAATCAAAATCATATTTTCCTTGTAACTCCAGGAAGGAGGGGAAGTCAGATCTTAAGCAGGTCTCAAATTAGAAACAGTCCCCCCTCCCTCCATGTTATACAGCCCAAGTCTTTCTCTTGTGGACTTTCAGATTGGAGCCCTGCCAAAAATGTGAGCAAGAATTTGGCCCATTGTTACTTTAAATATCCTGTGTCGCAGGCCATCTAGGAATGTCTAAGTATGGGAATTTTCCTTTTGAGGTCTGGGATGTAGATATAAATAAACCATTTGTTGGATTCTGTCTCCATCCTGCCTCTCCTAGCTTCAGTGGCCATGAATAAGCCAGCCTTGTAAATAACTGTTACCAGCCCACTCCGTGGGGGAGGCCGGAAGCAGAATCCATTAGGATCATTTCCCTTTACTCTTTAACAATAACTTCTCCAGGCCAGGGGAGCTGGGGAGTAGCTATTTCCAAGGCTGCACCACACATCTCTTGAAAATGCAGTCGGGGAGATCATGGTTTAACCTGATTCATCCTGGCCCTTCTGCTTCCATGTTAAAGTTTGAAGAGCTCATATTTCTGGTAGACTGAATAAGAAGAAAGCTTTATTCCCATCTTCCTTACCACCTCTTCCCCAAAAAGGATCTGCTGAAGTTAGCAGATGACACAGATGACCTGGTGGAGACAGTTTATAGCTGTCTCTCACCTTCTAGCTCTGACTTCCCCAACTTTCTCTGACCTTGGGATGAGAAAAAACCCAACAATCTGCAAGTAGTGCTTTGTCTGAGACTAAAGGAGTCTCCCCGCGTCTCAGTTTCCCCATCTGGAAAATGGGGGCAAGAATGACCTCTCTCACATGGACTCTCATCAGAGGTCAGTGAGAGTCTGTGTATAGCATTTACCATGAGGTAAGAACTCAATAAAGGAAGAAAACAGAGAGCTGAGGGAGAAAGAGGAGGTGAGGGAGACAGAAATAGAGAAACGGAGGGCAGACAGACAGAGGGAGAACCACAGCGAGATGTGGGGTGGGGGCAAACTGAGCACAGATCTAGAGACACAGGAAGGCAGAGGCTTGAGATGATGTGAGAAGCTCTTGAGGGGAAAAGAGAGACAAAGTCGCCTTTTCTTGCATAGGGTTGATAAAGCTCCCCAGAGCCCCCACTGCCTGCTGATAAAGGGTCCGGGAAGCTCCACAGCCGAAAAAGGAAAAATTATAACACAGGTCCTCTCTTCTAGTAAGCAGAGATCCAAACAAGAGCAGAGGCAGTGCCTGCTGACTGGCCTTTCCCGAGGGCCTTACAGCTGGTCAACCAGGTCAAGGTAAACCAGATCAACTAACTCTTGACTAAGGGCCCAGTAGGTACCAGTCACAGGCCTGAGCTCAGGCTATGTAAGGAGCAAGACCATTATGGAGGGTCTAGAGCGAAGGCGGCAGACAAGAAGCCAGGTACGTAAGAAATAGATGGTCAGGATAATTTTAAAGAGTAAAAAATGCTGCAGGGAAATTAAATCAGGTGAGAATGTAGCAAATGATGCAGGTCATGGTCAGGGAAGGCCTCTCTTAGAAAGTGATGTTTGAGCTGAAACCGGTTTGAAATTTGGAGGTCTGAGCCTCAAATGTGGTTTTCCCTAGCAGGCTTCCCAGACTTAGTCCTTACACGCACGCGTGCCCATGCACATGCACACTATAAAAAGACCAAGAAAAATCTGCAAGAATTGCTCAAATAACACAAGACAGGGATGAACTGGATCTATCGGCCTAGAGTTTTTCAGAACTAAAGACCCCTGTCACAAGGCATAAGCAAGAGCAGGAAGGGGCTGCCAGGCCCCTGGGAAGCCCTCCCAGGGGAGGGGGCAGGCAGACAAATGGCCCAGATAGAGATCCCCCAATACATGATGTTTTCCTTCCTAATGATAGCGCCCAGCTCACTGAATCACCCAGGCTTCCTCTAACAGTGAGAAACTTCACACTTTCAAGCCCTGCAGGGCCCCAACCCACCTCTGCCTTTGCCAGGGGCCACAGGAGATCTACATACAAAGAATAGCTCAGGGATGGGGGGTTCAAGGGGAGCCAGGGAAAGAGTTCCAGGCAGGAAGCCTCCTCCTTGACCCAGGAATACAAATCAGGTTGGAATTGCTGCCTTTAGGTCAAAGCTGCCAAAACAAAGTTAAAGGTGTAAAAACAAAGTGAGAAGGTCACACAGCTATGGGCCTCTCTCTCTCTCTCTCTGGAACCCAGGGGTGGGGGTGAGGCGTGTGTGTGAAAAATACTTGACTAAAAAGCACTTTTCAACCATTTTAACTGTGGATGTCCCTCTACTGCGATAAAAGAGTGTGAGAAGGGTGGGTGCGCAGCATTTGGCGGCTACTTTCATTCATTCTGTAAACACGTATTTTTACATGTTTTAACCAAGTCGAAGTCTCGGTTTCTCTCCCAACCTGCTTTTCCTATAGCTTTCCTCACCTCAGTAAAAATTCCATTTACCTGGTAGCTCAGGTCAAAAATCTCGGGCTCGTTCTTGGCTTCTCTATTTCCTACCCTACATCTGATCCAGCAGCAAAATTGTATCGAAAATTAAAGGTGTACATTCAAATGATCGGATCTGTTCTCACCACCTCTGCCAAAACAGATCCAGGATCCTATCAGTTCTCACCATCTCCACGTCTGCCACCACCCTCCAAGCCACCATTCCCCCTCTGGATTATCTCTAAACATGTCTCCCCCTGCCTTCCCCAAGGAATCAGCTGAGAGGGTTTACCAGCAGGGTGGCCTTGGGCTACTTCACCCCTCTGCTCTTCAGTCTCTGCATCTGAACAAGGGAGAAAGTAATGGTACCTCCCTCATGAGACACTTGTGAAGATGACATAAAAGAAGTCACGGCCTTCCAAGAATGCCTGGCATATAGGAAGTCCTAGTATTCTGATTTGTCTATTGTTTCACTTACCACACTGGTTGTTTAACAGTCATCTCTGGCTGGGCGTGGTGGCTCATGCCTGTAATCCCAGAACTTTGGGAGGCCAAGGTGGGATGATAACATGAGGTCAGGAGTTCAAGACCAGCCTGACCAACATGGAGAAACCCCATCTCTACTAAAAAAACAACAACAACAACAACAACAACAAAAAAAACCCCACAAAATTAGCCAGGTGTGGTGGCACATGCCTGTAATCCCAGCTACTCCGGAGGCTGAGGCAGGAGAATCACTTGAACCCGGGAGGCAGAGTTTGCAGTGAGCCGAGATTGTACCATTGCACTCTAGCCTGGGCAACAAGAGCGAAACTCCATCTCAAAACAAAGCATGAGTCATCTCCTCTCACTAGATTGGGTGCCACTGGGAGGCAGGAGACATACCTAACACCTAGCACAAAATCAGAAGTTACTCCTCTGCTCAACCCCCTCTCCCCACCATCCCCATGGCTTCTCTTTTCCTTTAAAACAGTGTCTAAAGTCCACATAGTGGCCCATAGGCTCCAAGTGACCTGTCCCTGACTGTATCTCTTCCACCCACCCTACCTCTTGCTCACTTCCTTCCTGCCACATGGCCTTCCTCAGGGTCCTTCCCTCACACTAGCATGTTCTGTCTCAGGGCCTTTGGATGTGCTGATCCTTTGGTCTGGAAAGCTCTTTAGCCACATATTTGCATGGCTCACCACTCCTTCACTTCATTCAGGTCTTTGTTTAGTTGCCACCTCCTCAGAAAAGCCTTGTCTTTTTTTTTTTTTTTGGAGACAGTCTGGCACTGTCACCCAAGCTGGAGTGCAGTGGCATGATCTTGGCTCACTGCAACCTCCGCCTCCCAGGTTCAAGTGATTGTTCTGCCTCAGCCTCCTGAGTAGCTGGGATTACAGGAACTCACTACCATGCCCGGCTAATTTTTGTATTTTTAGTAAAGATGGAGTTTCACCATGTTGACCAGGCTGGTCTCAGACTCCTGACTATAGGTGATCTGCCCGCCTCGGCCTCCCAAAGTGCTGGGATCACAGGCATGAGCCACCACACCCAGCCCTTTCTGGCTGTCCAAAATAGGACCTCCATGTCCAAAATAGTCCAATTTTCAACCTCCCACCTCCCCCTTAGCTTAGTTTATATTTCATCACCACCTGCTCTTACTTTATATTTACGTTTTCTCTTTAGTTGTTTATTGTCTGTCTTGTCTGACTAGAATGTGAGCTCTCCGAGGGCAAGGAGTTCATCTTTGCTCACCATTATATTCCCAGTGCCCAGGAACCTGGTTTATGGTAGGTGCTTAATAAAAATGTATTGAATGAACAAATGAATGAATTTACTGGGCATTCATGCATGACGGCACTGTGTAAGGCACTTTACATATTATATATACATTTGTTCATCCTCACAATTATTATCACTACAAAGTGTGACTCCCCCCCCTTTTTTTTTTGAGACAAGGTCTTGCTCTGTCACCCACTCACTGCTCACTGCAGCCTTGACGTCCCAGGTTCAAGTGATCCCCCAGCCTCAGCTCCCTGAGTAGCTGGGACTATGGGGTGTGCCACCTCACCTGGCTGGCTAATTTTATGTACGTATGTATGTATGTATGTATGTAGAGATGGGGTTTCGCCATGTTGTCCAGGCTGGTCTTGAACTTCTGAGCTCAAACGATCCGCCCACCTTGACCTTCCAAAGTGCTGGTATTACAGGCATGAGCCACTGTGCCCGGCCCATGTAAGTCCCATTTTAAAGACAAAGGAAACCAGGTTAAACTCTGAGCTTTGCACAGCAGAGAGAACCTTCCACACACTGCTCCCTCTGCCTGGAATCCCCTGCTTCCTGTTCACTCCTACTTGATGTACTTGACCTTCAAGGTCAACTGGGACATGTTTTCCTCCATGCAGCCTCTCCTGTGTCATGCTGGTCAGGTGTCTCTCTGTCCCTCTTACTGTAGGCTGCCTGGCTTCTCTTCCCACCTCCGACAGCTGGGTGGCTTAGGGAGGTTACTTCACCCCTCTTGCATTTTAGTCTCTGTATCTAAAAGGAGGGAGAAAATAATACCTGCTTCATAAGACAGTTGTGAAGATTAAATAAGGTAAGTAATGACCTTCAAAGAGTGCCTGACATGTGGTAAGTGCATTTGTCTGCATTTCACTGACCATGCTGTGCTATAACTGTTTGTTTAATGTCCATCCCCTTTGCTATGGTTTGAATGTTTGTGTCCCCTCCAAAAATTATGTTAAAACTTAATCCTTGATGCAACAGTATTAAGAGGTGGGGCCTTTAGGAGGTGATTAAATAATGAGGACAGAGCCCTTATGGATAGGATTAGTGTCCATATGAAAGGGCTGGAGGGAACTAGTGAGGTCCTTTTGCCCGTCCATCACTTCCACCATGTGAGGACACATCATTTATCTCCTCTGCAGGACACAGTGTTCAAGACGCCATCTTGGAGGCAAAGACCGGGCCCTCCCTCACCAGACACCAAAGGTGCCAGCACCTTGATCTTGGACTTCCCAGCCTCCAGAACTGTGATAAATAAATTTGTATTGTTTATAAAGAACCCAGTCTCAGGGATTTTGTTATAGCAGAACAAATAGACTAAGACTTTCTCTTACTAGCCGAGTGTTACTGGAAGGCAGGACCACACTAACGCTTAATACAATGCATGGCACACAGTGGGTTAATGTCTGCTAAGTCAACAATAGTAATAGTAAAAGCTGACATTCAGGGTGTTCTTTTTATATGCCAGGCCAGATGCCAAACACTTGAAATGGATTAGCTCACCACCTAAGCCTCCCCACAAAACCATGAGGCACTATTATTTTTTTGTCATTTTACAGATAAGGAAACTGAGGCCTTCAAAGTTTAAGCAAATTACCACCCAAATAGTAAATGGTGAAGCCAGTATTCAAACTAAAAGGAAGGAAGGAAGGAATGAAGCAAATCAACTTGACCTTACTATTGGCTTAGCCAACCCAGAGCTCAAGGGGATTAGTGTACACTTGTGTGTAAAAGGGCTGGAGAGCTAATAAACTTGCAGATCTCCCACCCTGAATCCCTAACCTCCCTCTGGCTCCAGCCTAAGTAATACAATGGCAGCTAATTGCTTCCTGCTGCCCTGATGCTATCTCTGCCTATCAAGCACCCAGCTTGGGGTGGGGGTGCAGATCTCATTTTCCCCTAGAGACTTGTCTTTGTTCACCTTTGGTTGAGGGTTGGGGGGGATAGTGTGCAAGCCCCGCGGATTTCCTTGCCTCTCCACTTCCCTCTACAACAAATTCCTGCAGAGGAATGTACGTTCGTACCAAAGCCACCTGATGAATAAATCATCAAACCCCGAGGAGCAGAGCCCAGACTACAGCCTCCATCCTCACTCTTTCAAAATCAGGAGAGAGAGAAAAAAATTCCATCTCTGAACACCACATTGGGGGAAGTTTCCACTTGCCCTGAGTTTCAACCCCTTCAGGGACTGTCGGAAACACACGGCCGATTGCTGCCAGCACCCAGCGCACAGAGCAGTTTGGGCTTGTCCAAGGCTGGAAACAGACTGAGTTGGTCTGGTCTTTCACAAGTGGTCCTGTTAGCCTGGGAAATGGGTGCTGAGAAAATAATAGTAGATGTGTTGCTTGAAGGCCACAACACAGGAGAGATGGAGTGGTCCAAAGAATATGGGTTTCAGGGTTGGCCTTGTGTTCAAATCCCAGCTCTGCATCCACTGGGTAGGGAACCTTAGTCCAGTTGCCTCATCCCTTCTTCGCTTCAGTTTCGTCATCTGTAAAATGGGTATCATAATTCTCACCTGACATGATTGCTGTTGGGATTAAGAGGGATGCTGGCAGTAAAATATCAAGGACAGAGGAGCTAGAAGGCACACTGTAACAGTTAGTTCCATTCCTTCAGAGGGAGAGAGAGGGCCAGAGCGGGGCTGAGGGGAGCTGCTCAGACAAAGGGTCCCCTATCTCTAATACAAACGTACTCTTGGTTTTTGTTTTTTTTTTTTTTTTTTTTGTTTTTTTGAGATGGAGTCTTGCTCTGTTACCCAGGCTGGAGTGCAGTGGCGCGATCTTGGCTCATTGCAAACTCCGCCTCCTGGGTTCACGCCATTCTCCTGCCTCAGCCTCCCATGTAGCTGGGTCTACAGGCACCCGTGACCATGCCCAGCTAATTTTTTGTATTTTTAGTAGAGACGAGGTTTCACCGTATTAGCCAGGATGGTTTCGATCTCCTGACCTAGTGCTGGGATTACAGGCGTGAGCCACCGCACCTGGCCACAAACGTACTCTTTTATCACTGCTCTCCAGGTCACATGGCTGTGACCTGTTGATTATCATTCACCGTCACACTCGTAGGAACATGAGTTTACTTCCAAAGGCCATTGAGATTCACAGTACAGTTTCAGACATGCTCCCTGGACACTGAGTGTAGTGCTCAAGGCTTCTCTTCCATAATTAATTTATCCAGTAAATATTTATTGAGCACTATTTGTCAGACCTGGGAGCTGGGATGAACCCAACAGACATGGAGCCTGCCCTCTGGAAGCCTGGCCATCCAATTAGGGGGACAATACCCATTCTTGGTGGCAAAGCTAAATGCAAGGTGATAATGTAAGTTACACTGCTGGGCCCCTTGATTCTGGGTTTTTCATAGAGCCCTTTTATATGGTTGACATGAAATGAAGACACCATTTGTTGAAATGAAGACACAAACACTCTGCAAGGGCATCCACGATGCCCCCCAGAAAGCAAAGCATGCCATGGTACCGATCTCTCAAAGCAGCCAATAGAGGCACAGGGCCCTTCCCTATGGGCAAGGCCGCTGGCACTCCAGGAAGTGAGGTGCCCTCCTCACATGGGATTGCTGGAAGAGCCAGGCTGTGCATACTGGCTTTTCTCGATTCCCATGCTGATGTTCTTTCCACGGTGTCAGGGAATTCATGCCAGCATGTCCCCTCTCTGAGGATTTCAGACCATCGACTGGACAAGGTCACTGAGGGCCAGAGTAAGGCTGGGGAAATCAGAGCTTACAGGGCCTTGAATACCAAAAGAACAGTGCTGGTTTTCTGAGCAGGGCAAGCGATGAGTTATGAGCTGTACTTGGGAAAGGGGAGCACTGAAAGGGCAACAGTCATGGGGATTGTACAGTATCAGCGATGGTTGTTGAGTCCAGTGCTCGTCCCACTCCTGCTGTTCCCAAGCTCATTTTAGAGATGAGGAAAAGGAGGACCAGTGAGGATAAGCCAATTGCCCAAAGCCACATAGCTGGTAAAAGGGATCTGAACTCACAGCTTGTGCTCCTGGATGCTGCCTCACCATCTGGGTGAGAAGGAATGGGCTAGAGAAAAGGCTGTGGGGAAGGAGGGAGGCTGGTGTGCAATGGAAGAGACCTGTGAGAAATACCAGCAGGAGGCTTGCGCCTCCCCACACCCTGGGCCAGGCTAGTGCTGGCATGGTCCTATGACATGCTTTGTCCTTTCTGCTGTGTCCCCTGCTACAGCACCCTTTCACTCTTTGCAGTCTATTGGAAGCTGGTCCACCCATCCCAAAGGCTCCTCTCTTTCCTTACTTCTCATTGCTCTGATGGCCTCCAGTCCCTAACTCTGCCTTTGAAGCCAGGATCAGGATATGGTTCTGCCACCTCCTGGCTATGCCACCCAGGCTAGTCTCTGGAGCTGTTTCCTCATCTGTCAGAAGGATGTCAGAAGACCTACTCACAGCCAGGTATGGTGGCTCGCACCTGTAATCCCAGAACTTTGGGAGACCAAAGCAGGCAGATCACTTGAGGTCAGCAGTTTGAAACCAGCCTGGCCAACATGATGAAACATCATCTCTACTAAAAATACAAAAAATTAGCCATGCATGGTGGCACCTACTTGTAATCCCACCTACTCAGGAGGCTGAGGCAGGAGAATCACTTGAACCCAGGAGGCAGAGGTTGCGGTGAGCCAAGATCGCGCCACACACTCCAGCCTCAGCGACAGAGCAAGACTCTGTCTCAGAAAAAGAAAAGAAAAGAAAAGAAAAAACCTATTCACTGGAATTCTGTAATAACTAAATGAAAGGCATTTCTTTTTCATTTTCATTTCTCTCATTTCTAAAAATCAAAGAGCACTGTGTGTGTATGATGAGTGGCTTCTCATGAATGTTGCTGCATTGCCACTGGACTGTGTATGTGTGTTTTGCTTTTGGGGGTTATTTTTTTTTTATTTATTTATTCAGCCTCTTGTCTGCCCCTCTGTGGTAGACCCCACAGGGAACCTCTCATGCTGAGGGCTCCACCCTGGGTCTGTCTTGCTGCAGAAATGTTCTGGATACCAGAACAGCCAGCCACAGCCAAGGGGCCAGGCTGCTGGGCCTTCCCCACCACCCGCCAGCCTTTTCCTGAGTCTGGTGTGAACTCTGGTTTCCGAGGCAGCTGCAGCCCCGCACAGTTCCACAATTTGCCTCCTTCCCATGTAACCCATTTCAGGATTAGCCAGCCAGGAGGTCATAAAATGCAAAAAGGAAGTGGGAGCATCCCACAATTGTAGGAACCTGGGCTCTAAGGGAAGTAACCTGTCTGTAGGTCTGTCTGCCTTTGGGGAAATGGGCCATAAATTGTAGCCTTAAGGGCTGGTGAAAGGATATGAGCTATTTATAAAACGTCTTGGGCTTTTGAATTGCCTCTTTAAAGAGGCAATAGTTTTCTCTTGGGTAATTGGGGCTTGGTATCAAGGGCTCAAATGTTTCAGCAAACAAAAACCCCAGGACACAGCTGGGGAGAGTGAGGCTGAGGACTGTTTGCAGGGAAGGATAGGAGCCACAGAGAACGGCCTGGCCGTGGATCCCACGGTCCTGCTGTACATTCCCAGGCTCCACTGTGTACCAGGCCCAGCTGGCCACTGAGCACATATAGATTAATTTATGCCTAAGGATTGTTCTCTTCCTTCAAAAACTAGCAGGTGGGCCGGGCGCAGTGGCTCATGCCTGTAATCCCAGAACTTTGGGAGGCTGAGGCAGGCAGATCACAAGGTCAGGAGTTTGAGACCAGCCTGACCAACATGGGGGAAACCCCGTCTCCACTAAAAATACAAAAATTAACCAGGCGTGGTGGCCCGTGCCTGTAATCCCAGCTACTTGGGAAGCTGAGGCAGGATAATTGCTTGAAATCGGGAGGCAGAGGTTGCAGTGAGCTGAGATCACACCACTGCACTCCAGCCTGGGCAACAGCGAGACTCCGTCTCAAAAAAAAAAAAAAATCTAGCAGATGGGCTGGGCACAGTGGCTCATGTCTATAATCCCAGCACTTTGGGAAGCCGAGGCTAGAGCATCAGTTGAGGCCAGGAGTTCAAGACCAGCCTAGGTGACATAGCAAGACCCTGTCTCTTAAAAAAAAAAAATAGCTGGACATGGTGATGCATGCCTATGGTCCCAGCTACTAGAGAGACTGAGGCAGGAGGATCACTTGAGTCCAGAGTTCAAAGCTGCAGTATGATTGTACCACTGTACTCCAGCCTGGGCGATAGAGTCCTGTCTCAAAAACAAAAAACCCAAAAACTCAAACAAAAAACAAAAACAACTAGAAAGAGCAGATATGTGAGCCATGTAAATGTCCCTGGAGGTTTGCAGAAAATGCTGTGACTTTGCACTTGTTTAAAACTTCTACCTTGAACATGACTCCTTAGTCCCTTCTTTTTTTGTTTTTGAGACAGAGTTTCACTCTAGTGGCCCAGCTGGAGTGCAACGGCACGATCCCGGCTCGACTTACTACAACCTTCGCCTCCTGGATTCAAGTGATTCTCCTGCCTCAGCCTCCTGAGTAGCTGGAATTACATGCACCTGCCACCATGCCTAGATAATCGCTTGAACCCGGGAGGCGAAGGCTGTGGTGAGTTGAGATTGTGCCATTGCACTCCAGCCTGGGTAACGACAGCGAGATTCCATCTCAAACAACAACAACAAAAACACTACAAGTCCACCGATGGGTTATTAATTAAACAAATTGTGATAGAACACATTGGAGTATTATGCAGTCATAGAGATTTTTTTCTAATATGGAACAATCTCCAAGAAAAATAAGTGTTAACTGATGAGTATGACATGCTCCCACTTATGTAATTATACATGAGTTTGTTTGACTGTGGGGAGACTATTTCTGGAAAGAGACACAAGGCATTCCAACATCGCTGGCCTCTGAGGAAGGGATGTATGGAGACTTTTCATGCTATACCCTTTTGTGTTTTTAAATTTTGTATCATGTGCAAGTAATACCTATTCAAGAAAAGAGATAAAGCTTGACATTTCTTTGTAAATTAAAAAAAAAAAAAAGGTCCATAATACCTAGTTTATAAATACAGCAGGAAAGAAAGAAAACTTCAGTGCTCAGTTCTTATGTTTCAGAAGTTTATAGTCCCCCAGCACCCTGTACCACTGCCTTGCACTTATTATACTTGGGGAGATTAATTAGTGAGTCTGAAGTATTTGCTATAACTTATGTTCGCCATAGAGTGTAAACTCCTTGAAGTTATGAATAGTATCTCTCAAATACTTTGCTGTATCTCCAGTGCCTGCTGAACAACAATAACAACAATAAAACAAAACAAAAACCCTTTTAAAATGATGTTGACCTCTGACAGCCTAAATTCATCCTCTTCCAGGGAGCTTTGCCTGACTGCTCACAAAAATGTCTCCTAATTTTTTATTTTATTTTTTTTTGAGACAGAGTCTTTCCCTGTCACCCAGGCTGCAGTGCAGTTGTGCAATCTTGGCTCACTGCAACCTCTGCCTTCCAGGCTCAAGCAATTCTCATGTCTCAGCCTCCTGAGTAGCTGGGATCACAGGCACCTGCCACCACGCCTGGCTAATTTTGTGTGTGTGTGTGTGTGTGTTTAGTAGAGACAGGGTTTCACTATGTTGGCCAGGCTGGTGTGGAACTCCTATCCTCAAATGATTCACCCACCTCAGCCTCAATATATCTGGCAGGAGGGGTTTACTCCTGGAGAGGGAGATTGTTGGATGATGGTGGGTCGGGGGGAGGTGGAGGTTAGGCCTGGGAGGCAGCCAGAGACCAGGACCCCAAGGGAACTGCCAGCTGGTGCACTCACCAAGAAGACGACGTTGGCATGCTGGTAGAGGGCTCGGGCCACACTGATTCGCTGGCGCTGACCACCAGACAGGTTGATGCCCTGTCACCAAAGAGGAGGAACAGATCATGCCCTCAGCCATTCAGGGGACACTGTCCTGGCCCCTACTGGACTGTGAGCTCTTTGGGACGGAGGCCTGGCTCTATCCACTTCTTTGCCCGCTTCTCGCCTTGCAGAGAGAAGGAACTTGAGTGTTCCTTGAGTGTCAGACACCTCACAGTTCTATCTTGCCATACAGTCTTTTGCTCATATTTCTTTCCTCCTCCATTTGATCACTGCAAGGTACAGGATTTGTATCTTATCCTTATATCTCCTCATTGAACTTTTTAAACTTAATTAAATTATTTTTAAAAATTTAAATAATGTATTCATTTATTTTTAATAAACAGCTTGTTCTGTTGCCCAAGCTGGTCTCAAACTCCTGGGCTCAAGCTATTCTCCTGCCTGGGCCTCCCAATGTGCTGGGATTACAGGCATGAGCCACTGCATCTGGTCTCCTCATACAACCTTGAACATTACCTTGCACATACGAAGTACATGCCAAGTATGTTTTTGTCACATAAGTGAGGGGATTACTTCCAATTTATGTTCTAACCAGATGAGTTAATATAAATAACATGGGTGCAAACACTGATTTCCTGTTTAGCCCTCACAGCAGGCCATTGAGATCAGCTCATTTTTGCAGACGAGGACATAGGGCAGAGCATCCAGTGACTTGATCAGGTCACACGACTAGTAAGAGGTAGAGCCCGGACTCTAGCCCAGGCTGGCCTACCTCTGGGAACCCTCAGAATGTGGGAGAAGCACCATGTTACCTCCTGTCCAGGCTCCAGACTCCACTTCTGAGCAGGTCTTGAGGGTAACACAATGGAAAATGACTCCTCTGGTCTCACAGGTAACATTCTGGGGCCTCCTCCTGAGGGTAGGCGGTGGCAGAGTAGATTTTTTAAGGGATTGCTTTAATGACAATGGCTATTTTATGCCAATAGTTCGGTCTGGGAACCAGCAAAGAGCACCTTCAGCTGCACCACAAAGGAAGATGTCATAGGTGGGCTGCCAATACTGGGGAAGGGGGCAGTGTTCCCACCAAAGAGGTAGAGGGGTGGTGGGGTAGCAGAGCAGGGGCACAGAGCAAGGGGGAGTGAGAGCTTCGAATGAATAGGGCTCTCTGAGCCTTGTGAAGGCCAGGCAAAGGACTCCATCATTTAAGTGATAATACCACCAAATCATCCATCCCAGAACCCAGTTCTGGCCTGGGCAGAGAAAGGGTAGGGGTGGACAGTGCTGCCAGTCAGGGCAGCCAGATCCCTGTGAGTTTGGAAGTCTGGTCAGGAGCAGCACCACAGAGGGTCGCAGGGGTGAATGGCACAGAGGAATACAGCGAGACTGCAGGACTTGGCGGCCAGACCGATGGAACACAGCTGAATCTCGCACCCCAATAATAAAATGAAAAATTACTAGAAAAGAAAAGCCAGCAAGTGCAATAATCTACCAGGAGCAAGCAGAAAGCCTCCATGTGCAGGTACAACATATGCTTGCTGGCGAATGCAGGCATCTGCTACAAGCGTCATCCCTTGACTCTCTGTGCCAGGCATCATGTGAGACAGTTTGCATTTTTCTTTTTTTTTTTTTTTTTTTGTTTTTTTTTTTTTTTTTTTTTTTTTTTTTTTTTGAGACGGAGTCCCGCTGTGTCGCCCAGGGTGGAGTGCAGTGGCCGGATCTCAGCTCACTGCAAGCTCCGCCTCCCGGGTTTTTACGCCATTCTCCTGCCTCAGCCTCCCGAGTAGCCGGGACTACAGGCGCCCGCCACCTCGCCCGGCTAGTTTTTTGTATTTTTTTTAGTAGAGACGGGGTTTCACCGTGTTAGCCAGGATGGTCTCGAACTCCTGACCTCGTGATCCGCCCGTCTCGGCCTCCCAAAGTGCTGGGATTACAGGCTTGAGCCACCGCGCCCGGCCGACAGTTTGCATTTTTCATCCCATCTCATCCAACAGTCCTGGCAAACAAGGTGCTCTCACCATTTATAGATGAGGAAACAGGCTGTGGCCCAGGTCTCATGGCTGGTAAGTGGTGGAGCAGGTGTTCTAACACAGCTCCATCTCACCTCAAAACACAGGCCTTGGATCCCCAAGTTCTACAAGGAACTTCCTGCCAGATGCGCGCTCAGCACTTAACATGCACGATCTTGTCTAATCCTTGCAGCCACCCAATACCTAGTGTTACAAATCAGGGCCAGGACCAAGGTGAGATGAGTGTGTTTATCACAGCTCACTACAGCCTCGACCTCCCAGTCTTAAGAAATCTTCCCACCTCAGCCTCCCTAGTAGCTGGGACTACATGTGTGCACCACCATGCCTGGCTAATTTTTGTATTTTTTTTTGTTGGAGACAGGGTTTTGCCATGTTGTCCAGGCTGCTCTTGAACTCCTGGGATCAAGCAATCTGCCTACCTCAGCCTCCCAAAGTGCTGGGATTACAGGTGTGAGCCACTGTGCCCGGCCTAGGTGCCTTTATCTTAAGACAGGATCATTATTACTGATTTTTTCTTTTGCCTCAGGCTCTGGGCTAGCTTGGTATGAGCTTCCTTCATTTAAAAGTTTGATGCTTTGTTCATCACAGATTTTGTTGCATTGATTTTGACTCTCTAAAGATACTGCATTTAAGTATTATTCATCTTGATGACTGAGGTTTTGGGGGGTATCCGTCAAATCTTATACTCACGGCACCTGTCTTGCTCACCTTCTCTGGTCCTATCCCTGAATTTGCCTACTTTTCAGATGAGGACACTGATATGTGGGCAAGGGAGAGGTTGTGTTATTTGTCTTGATTTCAGGGCTGGTAAGTGCTAGAGCAGAAATGAGAACCCAGACAGTTCAGAGCCCATTGTCTTAAAATAAAACTAAACCTCAATTCCATGTTGAGTTTTCAGGGATCTGTGTCTTGTGGTCAGGGCATTTCTATCTTGGTTTGTCCTGTGGTTTCCAGGCATCACACCCACCTTCTTTGCTCCCATCTGGTCCTTCCTCACCCCCAGGACCCTGAGCCCTATCTGACTTTCCAAACTATCCTCTACCCACCCGCCTCCCTGGAACTCTTCCTAACTTTCTGGTGCCACTATGCCTGGCTAATTTTTTTTGTTTTTGTTTTCTGAGACGGAGTCTGGCTCTGTCGCCCAGGCTGGAGTGAGTGGCATGATCTCAGCTCACTGCAACCTCTGCCTCCTGGGTTCAAACGATTCTCCTGCCTCAGCCTCCCGAGTAGCTGAGATTACAGGTGCATACCACCACACCTGGCTAAATTTTTGTATTTTTAGTAGAGATGGGTTTTCACCGTGTTAGCCAAGATGGTCTCAATCTCTTGACCTCGTGATCCGCTCGCTCAGCCTCCCAAAATGCTAGGATTACAGGCATGAGCCACCGTGCACGGCCAATTTTTTTGTATTTTTAGTAGAGATGGGGTTTCGCTTTCTTGGCCAGGCTGGTCTCAAACTCCTGGCTTCAAGTGATCTGCCCAGAGCCTCTCAAAGTGCTGGGTTTACAGGCATGAGCCATCATGCCAGCCAACTTTTGATTCTCACAAACCAGATGTGGTTTCTCCATCCTCTGTAGGAAAGGCCCTCTGTGTGCATATTCTCGTGAAAGGTTCTCTACCCTCTACCGCATACGCCATTTCTGGACTCGTCTTACTCATCTTCCCAGACAAGTCAACTCCCTGGGGCCAGAACTGCAGGGGGAAGCAAGTTTCATCTTACTCATGTTTAAATGGCCTCAGTGCCTGGCCTAATGCTTTCTTCATCATAAACACTTAGAAAAAGTTTTTTTTAAAAAATTCAGCATCAGTGATGATCAGCATGCAGGCTCTGCATCCAGACTGACTTTGTTCAAATCCCAGTACTGCCACTTATTAGCTATGTGACTTTAGGCAAATTACTCAACCTCTCTGTTTCCTCCACTGCAAAATGGATATAATACTAGACAACTTAATGCAAGTTTCTGGTACACTGGACTCACAGAACCTGCTCACCAAATGTTAGCTATAATTATTATTAGGAAAATTAATGTGCTAGCCATTTACAGGATGGATTAGAGAGGCAGAGGACAGGTCAGAGATTAACCAGGAAGGCCCTGAGCTAGAGTGTGGCGAAGAGGACAGGAAAAGTCGGGAAGGATACAAAGAAGGCAGGGAGGTCAGGGTGAGCTGAAGGCATTGTTTGCGGGGTGGGGTGTGTGTGAGGCTTAGATCACTGGCTCCTGGGACCTGTTGACACCATTTCTGCATCAGAGAAACCATGCGCCAACTTGTCCTGACCAAATGCTGATGGAGTCGAAGACCCACAACATGGTGCAACCAAAGGGAAGCTGCGAACAGATAGATTCCAAACCACAAGAGGAAAAGCAAAGACAGCGAAACCTTAGGGTGACGAGTCAGCAAACCTTCCTGTTCCTCAGACAAAATTGTTGGTGGAAATTTGCTGCACGTCCTCCTCTTCTGGCCCTGGAGGTGCTGAGTTTTTAATAGGGGGAGGTGGGAGTGGGGGTCCTTGGCAAACCAGCGAACCCCCCTCACACGCAGGGACGTTTGGTCAAGTGGCCGGAAGGAAGGGCCATCGGAAGGCCATAAAGGGCAGCCTGACCCAGGGCCTCTGGTCATGCCATGGCAGAAGGGCCAGGATCAGGATGAGCAGAGGACTTTCCCTGGCAGGACGCCAGGCGAGAGGGTTGCTTGTCTCATTTTCCTCCCACCTCTCCCTGCTCTGTTGGCCCCTGTGGCACACTGAGCTTCAAGCTCCTTCCTCTCCACAAACCGAGGGTTTTAACGTTGGATGAAAAGAAATCTGCCTACCATGGAAGACTCTGGAAAAAAAAGAATTATCTCCTCAGAGTGACAGGGTGACTCGAGGGGAGCCAAAAGGCCACCTCCATTTGGTGCCTGAAATTCCTGCCACCTGGGGTCTGACCCTGGAGGTGTCATCATCACCTAGTAGCATCGTAAGTTTTAATGTCTGGGGAGGGGCCCTCTGGAGGCCGGGCTGGGAAGGCTGAGGCCCCAGGGAGGCACAAGGAAAGGGCTCCAGACCAAATCTCTCTGGGGACTCGCTGAGAAAGGAAGGAGGCCTTAGACGAAAGGGGACTCAGAGGACTTGAGAGACAAACGCAGCCTATTTCACAGATTCCTGAGCACATCCTGTCTCCTGGAGAACCAGGATGTGGCGCTTCCTCATGTCCCTTTGTACCACTGTTGGCTTCTGGGCCAAGACTGTCCCAGCTAAATCCTGAAAAATCACACGGCTCACCATAAACCACCCTTCTCCCTTTCTCAGTACCCTGGCCCCAGACTTCTGGGGAAAACAAAACACAATCCAGAGAGTTTCACTGCAGCTCCCCAGGGGCTGGGAAGGGAGGCAGCCGTGGGAGCTGAGCGCTTCAAAGCCAGTCATGACATCAGAACCTCTGACATCTCTGCTCCCACCAAACTGGTTCAGTGCTTCTGAGAGGGCCTCAGGCTGACCCTGCTTGGAGGAAAGCTCCAATTAGAGGGTGCGTTCCAGACAGCCCGTGGGAAGGCCGGCTGGGCAGGCTCACAGTGGTCAGTGCTGCCATCAATCACTCAGCAGGTGGCGTGTTTGGCAACGCTGGCCTTTGCTGTACTCAGCCGTGTGACCCTAGGCAAGTGACTTCATCTCTCTGGGCCTCAATTTCCTCTGCTATGAAATGAAGCTGATAATGGATGCTACCACCTAAGATCTCTGAGAATTAAATGCTTGCCAACTTTAGTACAGAGACCCAAATACCCAACCCACCTGGGAAGACCTACAGGCCCTGACTCTGCCTGCCTTCCCATCACTGAGGGCTGCTCCCCCTCCTGCTTGCCCCTCCAGCGGCTTGGGCCTATCTCAGGTCCTCAGTACTCAGCCATTCCACTCGGCTCCCAGAATATGAGCTTCCTGGGAAATCTCTTCCCCTGAGTAGCTCCTGCCTAGACCCCTGCCCCTCTTTGAATCAGGCCCCTGTTCTAACCTCTTGGAACACCCTCTTTTTCCCCTCCACAGCTCTTTGGCATTGTCCATCTTTGGACATTGCTTTGGGTAATTGTATGTTCAGGGTTAGCTCCTCTGGCTACACTGTGAGCTCCTGGAAGACAGAGGCTCTTGTCTTATTCACTGTGTAGCCTCAGTGCCCAGTGTATAGCTGGTGCTCAATAAATCCTGGCTGAATGAAAAAAAAATAAAATGAGATGGTGCAGGCAAAATACCAGGCACAGCTCAGTACCATTCACAGCCACGGCCGCTTTGGCTGCTGGTCTGAGGCTGCTGATCCAAGACCCTCCAGGGGAGAAGATGATAGAGACAGGCTGCTTCCTGCAAGCTGAAAAAGATGAGCCAGGAAGACAAGGTTGACATCAACAGGGAATAGTCGGGGCAATATTGAATTAAATGTTCCACTGCAGGGTGTAATTGCTTCAGAAGCTCAGAGAAAAAGGAGCTAATGAGTGCAGAGAAAAAGTATATCAGAAAAAATAGAACTAAAGCCGAAAGAAAAATGGCATTGGACTAGCAAAGGAGAGTGGGGTCGAATTCCAGGTAGGAGGAAAATCATCTTTCAACTAGCTACCATTTACCATTAGTACTAGCAGTAATTATCATCAGAGTCGTCATTGAGCCAATATTCAATTTTACATTTACAATGGGGCCAGGTATTATAGCAAGCCTTTCTTAGAACTATTTGGTTTGACCTTTGAAATATTCCTAAGAAAGTTCTTTCATTATCACCATTTTAGAGGTAAGGAAGTGAAGGCTCAGAAAGTGTTCTGTAATTTTCCCAAGAGCACATCACTAGTAAGCAGGAAATCTGAGATTCACACATAGACCACTTCCAGACTGAGGGGGGCCAGGTGAAAGCTGGGACAGCCAGGCAGCAGCACTTACAATGAACGGGACAGTAAGCCTGGAGCCATATGACAGTGAAGCTGGAATGAGGATGATGCAATGAAAGCTGGCTTAGGGGTGGCACAGCTGGTCCATTCTAGTACAGAATGGGTGGGAAGGGTCGGGGACAAGGAGCAGTATTTCAGAGTTGACAGTCTGAGCCCATAGGCTAGGGTGGCCATGGGGGCCATGAAGAGAAAGGGATGGATGGATGCAAGGGATAGATCCTTCCTTCCTTCCTTCCTTCCTTCCTTCCTTCCTTCCTTCCTTCCTTCCTTCCTTCCTCCCTCCCTCCCTTCCCTCCCTCCTTCCTTCCTTCCTTCCTTCCTTCCTTCCTCCCTCCCTCCTTCCTTCTTTCCTTCCCCCTTCTCTCCCTCCCTCCCTCCTTCCTTCCTTCCTTCCTTCCTTCTCCCCCCTCCCCTCCCCTCCCCTTCCCTTTCTTTTTTTTTTTTCTTTTTTTGAGACAGAGTCTCACTCTGTTGCCCAGGCTGGAGTACAGTGGCGTGATTAGGCTCACTGCAACCTCCACCTCCAGGGTTCAAGCAATTCTCCTGCCTCAGCCTCCTGGGTAACTGGAATTACAGGTGCATGCTGCCACACCCAGCCAATTTTTATATTTTTAGTGGAGACGGGGTTTCACCATGCTGGCCAGGCTGGTCTTACAAGACCTGCCTGACCTCAGGTGATCTGCCCACCCGTGTCGGCCTCCCAAAGTGCTGGGATTACAGGCGTGAGCCACCAGACCCGGCGTGCAGGGGATATTTTAAGGAAGAAATAGAGCCAGAGACCTGACTGGCTGTATGTGGGAGCAGGAGGGAGGATTTAAAGGCTATCGTTTAACGAGAACTCTGGAGTTTTAAGTCAAAGCATAATGTGAGTTCATCTCCCACTCTCTCAACAGTACTTGAGGAATTTCTTTTGGCAATCTGCCTTAGAACTTAGGAACCACCTGTTTTTCCCCACTCCCTAGTATTTTAAAGGTATCCTCCCAAGTCCAGTGGTGTACTTGGTTCTGGCTCATAAGAGCCAGTTGCATACATCTCATCCCAACTCCATTATTTAGCAACATCATGTTGGTTGTTTGAAATCAGCCATGGAGGGATGGAAATCCGTAAATGCCGCGGATCAGTGCTTTCATTTTCCTGTAGAGCTGGTTGTTAAACATTTACCAGCACACATCTGCCTGGATCCAACTTAAATTTCTCCTACCAAACATCAGGACTTTTTCCCTTTCTGCTGTGAATGAAGAACAAAGAGGGAGATGAATAGATTCAAGAAAGGTTGCGATAGGGTCCCCTGTCAGAAAGCTCACCTCTTGAGCTAAACGTAATTACAGTAGCTCCCATTCCCTAAAGACCAAATTTGTGCCAGAATCTGAACTAGAACTCCACTTGTGTCATCTAATTCGATCATCTCAACAGTGATAGGGCTGTAGGAGGAGTAGGTCCTATGGTCAAACCCCTCTTACAGATGAAACTTAGGCTCAGAGAGGTTAAATCACTGCCCAAGGTCACTCAGGCAGCAAATGACAGAGCTGGGGTTCAATCCAGGAAGGTCTGTCCCCAGATCCCTTGCACTTGACATGTAGGCAGTTTCTTTTCAGGAGACCATCACAGCCTTCTCCCCGGATCAGTCTTGACTAGTCCTCTTCTTAGCAGTACTGACCACCCGCCTTGCCTAGTCAGTTGGGATCCTCACTAGGATCAGAAAACAACTCTGGGCCGGGCGCGGTGGCTCAAGCCTGTAATCCCAGCACTTTGGGAGGCCGAGACGGGTGGATCACGAGGTCAGGAGATCGAGACCATCCTGGCTAACATGGTGAAACCCCGTCTCTACTAAGAAATACAAAAAACTAGCCGGGCGAGGTGGCGGGCGCCTGTAGTCCCAGCTACTCGGGAGGCTGAGGCCGGAGAATGGCGTGAACCCGGGAGGCGGAGCTTGCAGTGAGCTGAGATCCGGCCACTGCACTCTAGCCTGGGCTACAGAGCGAGACTCCGTCTCAAAAAAAAAAAAAAAAAAAAAAAAAAAAAAAGAAAACAACTCTGACTGGTTTAGCAGAAAAAGGATTTGTTTAGGGGTTACTAGGTAGCCCACAGAATTGCTAGAAAAGTAAAGAATTAAGCTTGGAAAACAAGCAGGAATCAAGGGAGATGGACCGCAGTCCCCACCTGGTGAGGACACCAGTGTCATCACAACACCACTGGATGCTGGCACCAGCTTTGCTTCTGTTGACAGCTGCTCATGGCTGCCACTGCCCAGGATGAATTCTCTCTTCCTGCTCCTCTGCATCACCAGTCCTGGGCCCCGAGTCCCAGTGGGAGCATCAATCACTTGGCCTCGTCATAACCTCCAGAGGGGAAAGATGGGCTTCTATGTGAGAAGTAGATCCTTCCATCAGTATTCTTACAGTGGAGAAATTCCCAAGCATCTATGGGGGTTCAGTTGCTGGGGAGCTTCAAAGAGCTCTGTTGCTTGCATACACTGGTTTTCCCTAAACCCTTGGCCACTTGCACATAGTCAGCTTGTTTGTATTTCTTTGACCTGCTTGCAGACATTCAGAATATCACCCACGTATAGGTGTGTGGCTCATGCCTGTAATCCCAGCACTTTGGGTGGCCCAGGTGGGAGGATCACTTGAGCCCAGGGGTTTGAAACCAGCCTGGGCAACATAGTGAGACCCCGTCGCTATAAAAAAAATTAAAAATTAGCTGGGTGTGGTGGCGCACAACTGCGATCCCAACTATTCGAGAGGCTAAGATGGGAGGATTTCTTGAGCTGAGAAGTTTGAGGCTGCAGTGAGTTTTGATCAAGCCACTGCACTCCAGACTGGGCAATAGAGTGAGACCCTATATCAAAAAAAAGAAAAAATAGAATGTCACCCAGGACTTTTCTTATCCTGTTCATATATATATATATATATATATATATATATGTTTGTTTTGTTTTGTTTTGTTTTTTTGAGACAGAGTTTCACTCTTATTGCCCAGCCTGGAGTGCAATGATGCCATCTCGGCTCACTGCAATGAGTTCCACCTCCCAGGTTCAAGCGATTCTCCTTCCTCAGTAGCCGGGATTACAGGCACGTGCCACCACGCCTGGCTAATTTTTGTATTTTTAGTGGAGACAAGGTTTCTCCATGTTGGTCAGGCTGGTCTCGAACTCCTGACCTCAGGTGATCTGCCTGCCTCGACCTCCCAAAGTGCTGGGATTACAGACGTGAGCCACCGCAGCCGGCTATATTTCTTTCTTTACCATGTTAGGATATATTCAGTTACAAATGTCTAAGACTCATAAACCAATGAGCAACATGTCTAGGGAGAGGTCTTTATTTCTGCCCCAGCCAAGGACTGATCCTGATGCCACTGCCAGGTGCAGTTCCTTCCTGAGGTTTACATGGGGCAGTGCCAGCTGTTGGTGGCCAGTTAGGTGACCTGAGGTATTGTCTGCCTTCCCAGGAATCTCTGTGGGCTGAGTGCCCTCAGCTGTACTTCCAATCTAAAGGTGATGGAGTGAGTCATTAAGGTAGGTGTGGGACTGGGGCTACCAATACTAGCTTTGTTCAACAGTGCTCCTCTGTTGAAAATTCCTTTTCATTTAGCGTGACTCACTCTATTTATTTATTTATATTTATTTAATAGGGACCATTGCAATGGGGTCTTGCAGTGAGGGAGAAAGAATGGACTCAATTCCCTCACTCTTTGTTTTTTTGGGGTTTTTTTTGAGATCTCAGCTCACTGCAACCTCCAACTCCCGGGTTCAGGTGATTCTCCTGCCTCAGCCTCCTGAGTAGCTGGGATTAAAGGCCTCTGCCACCACACCTGGCTAATTTTTGTATTATTAGTAGAGATGGGGTTTCGCCATATTGGCCAGGCTGGTCTCGAACACCTGACCACCAGTGATCTGCCAACCTCGGCCTCCCAAAGTGCTGGGATTACAGGCATGAGCCACCATGCCCAGCCTGTCTTTTTAGAAAGAGTGCCTGGTCTCCTTTGGGTCTCTGGGGCTTTGTGGCACAGGTTCCATAGTAAAATATTATAATAATGACAATAAACAGAGGGGAGAGAGAAAGGAAGACAAAGCTTATAAAGATGAATGGCTCAAATGTATTAAAAATGTAATGTGGCTGGGCACGGTGGCTCATGCCTGTAATCCCAGCACTTTGGGAGGCCAAGGTGGGCGGATCATGAGGTCAGGAGATCGAGACCATCCTGGCTAACACGGTGAAACCCCGTCTCTACTAAAAATACAAAAAATTAGCTGGGCGTTGTGGTGGGCGCCTGTAGTCCCAGCTGCTCAGGAGGCTGAGGCAGGAGAATGGCATGAACCCGAGAGGCGGAGCTTGCAGTGAGCTGAGATTGCACCACTGCTCTCTAGCCTGGGCAACAGAGCAAGACTCCATCTCAAAAATAAATAAATAAATAAATAAATAAATAAATAAATAAATAAATAAATAAAATAATCTTCAGGCAATCTCAAAGTCACCCAAGCGAGGCCTGCATTTCAGGAGGGTGCATATATTATCCTAAGTACATCATTATCCTTAGAGCATCTTTGCCTCTAGATTGATTTGTTCAGAGAATGTGTGGCACAAAGGCCTCAGTGATATCTGGGTTATGTTTCCTAGAAAGGTTTTGTTGTGTAACCAACCTACCCCATGCCCCCATCCTTTAAAAAATTAATAGACTTATTTATTGAGTTATTTACTGAATTATTGAGTTGAGACAGAGTCTCACCTTGTTGCCCAGGCTGAAGTGCAGTGGTGTGATCAACTGAGGCCTCAATCTCCCAGGCTCAAGTGATCCTCCCACCTCAGCCTCCCGGATAGCTGGGACTACAGGCACATGCCACTATACCCAGCTAATTTTTAAAATTTGTGTAGAGGTGAGGTCTCCCTATGTTGCCAGGGCTGGGACTTTATTTTTTACAGCAGTTTCGGATTTATAGAAAACCTAAGCAGAAAGTACAGAGTTTCCATTTAAGCTTTTTTCTCTCACAGTTTCCTCCATTATTAACCTCTTGCATTAGTGTGGTATATTTGTTACAACTGATGAGCCCATATTCATAAATTATTACTTACCAAAGTCCATAGTTTACATTAGGGTTCACTCTGTGTTGCACCCTCTATGACTTTTGACAAACGTGTAAGGATTTGGAACCACCATTACAGTATCATACAGAATCTTTCCACTGCCCTAAAAATCCCATGCATTTCTCTTATTCATCCTTCCTTCCCTCCCCAGTAAACTCTGGCAACCACTGACTGATCTTGTACTGTTTTCATAGCTTTTCCTTTTCCAGAATGTCATATAGTTGGAAATATATAATACGCAGCTTTTTCAGATTGACTTCTTTCACTTATCAATATATATTTAAGTTTCCTCCGTGTGTTTGCATGGCTTGATAGCTCATTTCTTTTTAGCTCTGAATAGTACTCCATTGTGGATGAACCACAGTTTGTCTATTCACCTGTTTAAAGACATCTTGGTTGCTTCCAAGCTTTGGCAATTATAAATAAAGCTGCTATAAATATTCCTGTTCAGGTTTTTGTACAGAAATCAGTTTTCAGCTCCTTTGGGTAAATACTAAAGAGTGCAATTGATCATACAGTGAGAGTATGTTATGTAAGAAACCGCCATGCTGTCTTCCAAGGGGGCTGTATCATTTTGCATTCCCAGCAGCTATGAATGAAAGTTCCTGTTGCTCTGCATCCTTATCAGCATTTGGTGCTGTTGGTGCCTTTAGAGATACCCAGGCTGTCTCCTGGAATTTTTTTTTTTCTTTTTTTTTTTTTGATACAGGGTCTCACTCTGTCTCCCAGGTTGGAGTGCAATGGCACAATCTTGGCTCACTGCAACCTCTGCCTCCTGGGTTCAAGCGATCCTCCTGCCTCAGCCTCTTGAGTAGCTGGGACTATAAGCATAAATCACCATGTCTGGTTATTTTTTGTATTTTTAGTAGAGATGAGGTTTCACTATGTTGCCCAGGCTGGTCTCAAACTCCTGAGCACAAACAATCTGCCTGCCTTGGCCTCCCAAAGTGCTGGGATTACAGGTATGAACCCACCGTGCCCAGCCCTAGAAAGGTTTTATCTTGCAATCAACCTACCCATACCCTCATCCAATTTTTTATTTAAAAAAATTATTGTTTTTAAGTGTGTTAGTCTGTTCTCATGCTGCTAATAAAGACATAGCCGAGTCTGAGTAATTTATAAAGGAAAGAGGTTTAATGGGCTCACAGTTCCACATGGCTGAGGAGGCCTCACAACCATGGTGGAAGGCAGAGGAGGAGCAAAGTCACGTCTTACATGGCGGCAGGCAAGATAACTTGTGCAGGGGAACTCCCATTTATAAAACCATTAGATCTCACAAGACTTATTCCCTACCATGAGAACAGTATGGGGGAAAATGCCCCCATGATTCAATTATCTCCACCTGGCCCTGCCCTTGACATGTGGGGATTACTATGATTCAAGGTGAGATTTGGGTGGGGACATAGCCAAACCATATCATTAAGTCTTTAAATTCAGGAGTAATTTGTTACACAGCATGAGGTAACTCATATAGGAGCCCTAAGACATCATCAACTTTGAGGCACGGGAGTCTGCCATGTCAAACTCTCAAGCCTCAGTCAAGCTTTCAGATGACTGCAGCCCTCACTAATATGCGACTGCAATCACATAAAAGACCCAAAACGTTCCTGGACCACAGAAACCATTTATTTCCTAGACTTCATCACGACTATCCAATGGAAGTTCAGGACTATATTTGATTCTTCTCATTTAGCAGAACCAGGGAGGAAAAAAGGGAGCGACTCGGTGTTGTAATCCTGGCTTAGTTGCTTGTTGGCCACCCATCAATAAACAAGAACCTTCACTTTCTGGGGCTTCAGTTTCCTGAGTAATAAAATACTCTCTCCGTCTCCCTCTTTTAAAATTGTCATTATTATAATATTTTGCTACAGAACCTGTGCCATGAAGGCCTAGAGACCCAAAGGAGACCAGCTACTCACTCACTCTCTCTCTCTCTCTTTCTTTTTTTCACAAGGTCTTACTTTGTAGCTCAGGCTGGAGTGCAGTGGCACAATCACAGCTCACTGCAGCTTCAACCTCCCAGGCACAAGCTATGCTCCCACCTTAGCCTTCTGAGTAAATGGAACTACAGGCAGGAGCTACCACACTCAGCCAATTTTTTATATTTGTAGAGATGGAGTCTCACTATGTTGCCCAGGCTGGTCTTAAACTCCAGGGCCCAAGCAATCCTCCTGCCCTGGCCTCCCAAAGTGCTGGGATTATAGACCTGAGCCACTGCACCCAGTCCAGGCACTCTTTCTAAAAAGCAGAGTAAGGAAGTTGAGTCCACTCTTTCCCACCACTGCAAGACCCCATTGCAGTGGTCTCTATTAAAAAATAAAAAGACAGAGTGACGCTCAATGGAAAGGAATTTTCAGCAGAGAAGCACTGTGGCAGTGCCTTGCAAAGTGTTACTTATGGAACAAATTTCAAGTGTCATGTTAATGGAGGGGATCAGCAGTGAAAATTTCAAAGTGATATCTGTCTGACTTTGGACCATTTTATCAGATTTCTTCTCCATAGCAGAGTTACTGTCGAAATTGCATTTGGGGTCTTCTTAAGCTAAGACTGTAGGCACACCTCTAATCGCCTGATGGGAGAGGTCAGCCAAAAAATTAAAATTTTCAGCATAATCCACAATGTACCTAATCCACTTGAACATAACTATCCTCAACAAAACATTTATATAATTATTAACCACACAGAGTGGTCTGTCCTTCCTTCCCTCCTTCCCTCCACTTCTTTCTTTCTTCCTTTCCCCTTTCCTTTTTTTTTTTTTTTTTTTTTTTTTTTTGAGACGGAGTCTTGCTCTGTCCCCCAGGCTGGAGTGCAGTGGTGGCTGGATCTCAGCTCACTGCAAGCTCCGCCTCCTGGGTTCACACCATTCTCCTGCCTCAGCCTCCCGAGTAGCTGGGACTACAGGCGCCCGCCACCTCTCCCGGCTAGTTTTTTGTATTTTTTAGTAGAGACGGGGTTTCACCGTGTTAGCCAGGATGGTCTCGATCTCCTGACCTCGTGATCCACCCATCTCGGCCTCCCAAAGTGCTGGGATTACAGGCTTGAGCCACCGTGCCCGGCCTCCTTTCCCTTTTAGAGATACAGTCTTGCTCTGTTCCTCAGGCTGAAGTGCAGTGGTGCTCATTGCAGCCTTGAACTCCTGGGCTCAAGCAATCCTCCTGCCTCAGCCTCCCAAGTAACTGGGACTATAGGTGCATGCCCCCATGCCGGGCTAATTTTAAAAATTTTTGTTTTGTAGAGACAGGGTCTCAGTATGTTGCATAGGCTGATATGAAACTCCTGGCTTCAAGTGATTTTTCTGCCTTGGCCTCCCAATGCTTTGGGATTACAAACAGGAACCACCACAGCTGGCCTGGTTCTACCTTACAACAGAAAAAAACTAAAATAATAACCATAGTGATTATAATTGTTTGGGCACTTACTATGTGCTGAGCACTGTGCTAAGTACTTTACATTCCATTATCTCAATTAATCCTCTCCCAATCCCATGGTTACATATTATCCCTCTTTAACTGATTTAGAGAAAGATTTTGATTTCCAGGTAAAGATGGAGGATTGAATACACGTAACTGTGTTTGTATACATCTAAAACTCAATTGAAAGAGTAAATTGATTACATCTGTGTAGTGTAGGAAACAGAGTAAATTTAGTTTTATTTTTTACTTTTTATTTTTATTTTTTGAGACAGAGTCTCACTCTTGTCGCCCAGGCTGGAGTGCAGTGGCATGATCTTGGCTCACTGCAACCTCTGCCTCACAGGTTCAAGTGATTCTCCTGCCTCAGCCTCCTGAGTAGCTTGGATTACAGGCACCTGCCACCATGCCCGGCTAATTTTTGGACTTTTAGTAGAGATGGGGTTTCACCATGTTGGCCAGGCTAGTCTCAAACTCCTGACCTCAGGTGATCCACCCGTCTTGGCCTCCCAGAGTGCTGGGATTACAGGCGTGAGTCATCGTGCCCGGCCTAAATTTTTTTTTTTTAAAAGAGCCAAAGAATGTCTAGCACATATTATGGGCTCATAAATATTTATAGAATAAAGCAATGAATGAAGAAATTAATAAGCTTACAAAGTAAATAAAATAGACACTGAGATAACACTGACAAAAATTTGGAATCAGGGATAAATATCAACTGACTTTGCAGACTTGAGAAAGTTGACTCCTAAGTCAGGTGTGGAGAAAGCCAAGGGGCAGCCAGATTATACATCCCCCAAAGGCTCAGAAATAGGGAGCACTGGTTAACTCCTAAAGTAGGGGTGGAGTGGAACTAAAAGCAGGGTGTGGGTTAAAACTTGGTTTAAGAAGCTGTTAAAGCTGGGCGTGGTGTCTCACGCCTGTAATCCCAGCACACTGGGAGGCCAAGGTGGGCGAATCACCTGAGGTCAGGAGTTTGAGACCAGCCTGGCCAACATGGTAAAACCCCATCTCTACTAAAAATACAAAAAGAAATTAGCCGGGAGTGGTGGTGCACACCTGTAATCCCAGCTACTCGAGAGCCTAAGGCAGGAGAACTGCTTGAACCCAGGGGGCAGAGGTTGCAGTGAGCCCAGATTGCGCCACTGGACTCCAGCCTGGGCAACCCGGCGAGACTCCACCTCAAAAAAAAAAAAAAAAAACTGTTAAAGTCCAGATCCCGCCCCCGACCCTGCCACTTCAGGAGTGACTCCCCATGTCCTGTCCTCAGTAGATTTAGGTTTCTTTTCAGGAGAGGGTAGAATGGGAAGACTGGACTGGAGAGAAATCTACAGCTGAAGGTAAAGGCACCATGGAAAAACAGAGATTAAGCAACGCTGACATACTGAATGCTAAGACCTAACCCCGCCACACCCCAGCTTCATCAGCTCTCTTTCCTACCTTGGTTCCCAGAAAGCTGGCAGCCAGTCTTGTACTCTCCTGGTAGTGCTGTAGGAGTTATTAAGAAATTATTTTAGGCAGATAGAGAGGAAAAGGGGTCCTTGGGAAGTTTTCATTTTTAAAGCAGCTCTTAGAGCCAGGCTGGCAACATTTGATATGCAAATGAAGGCCATTAGAAACTGGGTCCACCCAAATACGGCAATTCCCTTGGCCTTCTTGCCCTTGCCCCACACGTTCCTGGCAACATGGTTACCCCCACATATCCCCACGTGTGTAGAACATCATGGCACTCTGTATTTGCATATTAAAAGGCTAGGGTGAAAAGGCCAGCTTTTACGTGAATGACATGCCTGATGAAACCAATTCGTTAAGCCCCATGCAGGCCTGGTGCGGTGGCTCACCACTTTGGTGAGCAGTTTGCACTTTGGGAGGCCGAGGTGGGCAGATTCCCTAAGCTCAAAAGTTCGAGACCAGCCTGGGCAACACGGTGAAACCCCCGTCTCTACTAAAAATACAAAAAATTAGCCGGGCATGGTGGTGCGTGCCTGTAATCCCAGCTACTCGGGAGGCCGAGACACAAGAATCGCTTGAACCTGGGAGGCGGAGGTTGCAGTGAGCCGAGATCATGCCACTGAACTCCAGCCTGGGCAACAGAGGGAGATTCTGCCACAACAACAACAAAAAAGCCCTTATGCAAATCAGACACCGCCTCCTCCAGCCTCTACAAATACCTAGCTGGTATCCACTGCACTTGGGGTTTCCTCTTTCGGCTTTGGAGCCCCTGTCCTTCTGTCTCTGTACGGGGGAGCTTCTTCCTTCTGTCTTCTCCCTTCCTTCTTGCCTATTAAACTCTCTGCTCCTTAAAACTACTCCACTTGTGTCCACGTCGTTTTTTCTAATTTGACTCAAGGCAAAGAACCTGGTGTTTCTCCACTCATTGGAGCTGTATCAGTAGAAGAGTGGAATCCCTTCTCTGGGGAATCTGACTAACCCAAGAGGAAAGACCCAAAATAGAAAAATCAGAAGTTTCCCAATGAAGGAGTCAGTCAGATCAGCATACAGCAAAGATCAGGGTCAATAAGCCCCACACACTCAGAGCTACCAGGAAGTACTTCGTTCTTTTTTTTATTTATTTTTTTTTGAGATGGAGTCGCTCTGTGTCACCCAAACTGGAGTGCAGTGGCGTGATCTCTGCTTGCTGCAAGCTCCGCCTCTCGGGTTCACGCCTTTCTCTTGCCTCAGCCTCCTGAGTAACTGGGATTACAGGCTCCCCGGCCACCACACCACTAATTTTTGTATTTTTAGTAGAGACAGGGTTTCACTGTGTTAGCCAAGATGGTCTCGATCTCCTGACCTCATGATCTGCCCGCCTTGGCCTCCCAAAGTGCTGGGATTACAGGTGTGAGCCACCACACCCAGCCAAGTACCTCATTCTTAACTATGAATAAACATATTTATCTCACTAGATACTTGGGGACAGCAAAACGAAAGGTAGAGACTAAAACAAACATTTAAAGAAGCATGTCGGGCTGGGCGCAGTGGCTCACACCTGTAATCCCAGCACTCTGGGAGGCCAATGCGGGCAGATCACAAGGTCAGGAGTTCAAGACCAGCCTGAACAACATGGTGAAACCCTGTCTCTACTAAAAATACAAAAATTAGCCAAGTGTGGTGGCATGCACCTGTAATCCCAGGTACTTGGGAGGCTGAGGCAGGAGAATCCTGGTGGCGTGCATCTGTAATCCCAGCTACTCATGAGGCTGAGGCAGAAGAATCGCTTGAACCTGGGAGGTAGAGGTTGTAGTGAGCCGAGACTGTGCCATTGCATTCCAGCCCGGGCAACAGAGTGAGACTCTGTCTCAAAAATAAATAAATAAATAAAAAATAAGGAAGCATGTTGGAAGAAGTAGAAACAGCATATAAAGAATAAATCTTTTTAAAAAACTATCATTACGGCCGGGCGCGGTGGCTCAAGCCTGTAATCCCAGCACTTTGGGAGGCCGAGACGGGCGGATCACGAGGTCAGCAGATCGAGACCATCCTGGCTAACACGGTGAAACTCCGTCTCTACTAAAAAGTACAAAAAACTAGCCGGGTGAGATGGCGAGCGCCTGTAGTCCCAGCTACTCGGGAGGCTGAGCCAGGAGAATGGCGTAAACCCGGGAGGCGGAGCTTGCAGTGAGCAGAGATCCGGCCACCGCACTCCAGCCTGGGTGACAGAGCGAGACTCCGTCTAAAAAAAAAAAAAAAAAAAAAAAAACTATCATTACTAGTGTCAAGAGATTTTTGCATTCCTGAAAAAAGAACAGTATACTATAAAAAAGGAATATTCAGAGAACAACAACAACAGCAAAAACCCCTGGAAATTTAAATAACACAAATTTAAAACTGAATAGAACTGCTGGAAGACAAAACTGAGGAATTCCCTCAGAAAGTAGAGTAAAGGCCGGGCGCGGTGGCTCACGCCTGTAATGCCAGCACTTTGGGAGGCTGAGGTGGGCGGATCATGAGGTCAGAAGATCAAGACCATCCTGACTAACACGGTGAAACCCTGTCTGTACTAAAAATACAAAAGATTAGCGGGGCGTGGTGGCGGGAGCCTGTAGTCCCAGCTATTTGGGAGGCTGAGGTAGGAGAATGGTGTGAACCCGGGAGGCGGAGCTTGCAGTGAGCCGAGATCGAGCCACTGCACTCCAGCCTGGGCAACAGAGCGAGACTCCGTCTCAAAAAAACAAGAAAAAGAAAGTAGAGTATAAAGACAAAGATAAAAAATAAGAGACAGGTAATAAAAAAAATGGAGGACCTATCCAGGAGATTAATCTTCAATTAATAGGAAAGAAAGAATAGAGAAAATGAAGGGGAGGAAATCATTAAAGAAATGAATCAGTCAGGGTATGAAGAGAGCCATGACATGTGATATAGGATAAGGGATTTGTTTTGGGAGCTGGGCTATCCACAATTGTGAACCTGGTGGGGCAGTCCCTGTAGACTGCTGCCTTTGTAACTAGCATTGGGCCTAAAATCTCCATTGGCGGGGCCGTTGGGAAAGAAAGCTGAATGTGGATGAGAGCAGGCACAGGGTGGAATCCAAGAGGACAAACTGGAACCCAGGTCTTTTTCTCACTGCCTCCAACCTCAATGCTATGGGTGATCTACAGTAGAATCTGGTACCCTCTGCACCACCACAGAATCACACACACACACCGGCCAAAAAACTTGCAGGGTCTAAAGGAACAGTTACAGTAGAGCTAACGAAGCTGTGAGTCCAGGTGCTGCCCCAAACCAGATAGGTGAGGCAGCAGGTGCCTCAGGGCCTGGTGCTGGACACCAACCTTCAGAGCATAAAATATGGCTGCTGTTTCATTTCTAGCTTCCAAATCTGCTACAAAATGGCCTTGGTGGCCAACAGTAGTCTGACACCATACAGCTAAGGGAACACGAGGAGACCTAGTTCCAGCTTAGCTAGCACAACAGTACAAAGCCACCACAAGAAATAATTCAATAACATTTATCAGGATAGAAAGACATTTTTGGCCGGGTGCAATGGCTCACGCCTGTAATCCCAGCACTTTGGGAGACTAAGGCAGGAGAATCACCTGAGGTAAGGAGTTCAAGACAAGCCTAGCCAACATGGGGAAACCCAGTCTCTACTAAAAATACAAAAATTAGCTGAGTGTAGTGGTGCACGCCTGTAATCTCAGCTGCTCGGGAGGCTGAGGCACAAGAATCTCTTGAACTTGGAAGGCAGAGGTTACAGTGAGCCGAGTTCATACCACTGCACTCTAGACTGGGTGACAGAGCAAGATGCTATCTCAAAAAAAAAAAAAAAAAAAAAAAAAGAATACTTTCAGCATCCAACAGGCTCCTTGTGCTCCATCCTGGTCCACAACTGTCCTCACAGAGATGAATACTGATACAGTTGCTATCATCATACATCAGCTATGCAGTTCTTGAACCTCACATCAATGGATTCTTTTGGATCTTGCTTGTTTTATTCATTCATCCATGCTCTGGTGTACATCAGTAATTCTTATTGTTTTGTTCTGTAATATTATGTTTGTCCATCCTCCTGAGGATAGACCTTTGGAATATCTCCAATCATGGATGAATATCAGAAAAGCAGCTGTAAACANAGTAGCTGGGACTACAGGCGCCCGCCACCTCGCCCGGCTAGTTTTCTGTATTTTTTAGTAGAGACGGGGTTTCACCGTGTCGGCCAGGATGGTCTCGATCTCCTGACCTCGTGATCCGCCCGTCTCGGCCTCCCAAAGTGCTGGGATTACAGGCTTGAGCCACCGCGCCCGGCCGTGGGAAGACATTTTTAATTGAGTCCACAGAGCACTCTAAATAATGGATGAAAAACAAGCTCACATCAAGGCACATTGTTGTGAAATTTCAGGAAACTGGGGACAAAGTGAAAGCAAATTTCCAGAAAGAAATAAAACAGGCTGGGCACGGTGGCTCACGCCTGTAATCCCAGCCCTCTGGGAGGGCAAGGCGGGCAGATCATGAGGTCAGGAGATCGAGACCATCCTGGCTAACGGCTAACACGGTGAAACCCCGTCTCTACTAAAAATACAAAAAACTAACCGGGCGTGGTGGCAGGCGCCTGCAGTCCCAGCTACTTGGGAGTCTGAGGCAGGAGAATGATGTGAACCCGGGAGGCGGAGCTTGCAGTGAGCCGAGATCGCCCCACTGCCCTCCAGCCCGGGCAGCAGAGCAAGACTCCGTCTCAAAAAAAATAAATAAATAAAATAAAATAGGTTTCAGGCAAAGAATCATGACATTGGATGATTCAACAGCAACTCTGAAAGTTAGAAGACAATGAAACTGTGTCTTCAAAATTTTGAAGCAAAATGACTTGCAACCTAGGCTCCCTCACCCAGATTATCAGTTAAAAGGGCAGAAGAAAGCATTTTCAGCAAAGGTCTGAGGAGGCCCCTGAATGATGTAATCCACCAGAAGAGCTGAGAGTCTGGCAGCAGGGAACCAGCAGCAGCAGAAGGTGAAGGGACTCCTAGGAGACAGTGCAGGGAGAGCCCGAGGGAGAAGAAGCTGCTGAGGCCAGGGGAAAACCAGGCCCGGATGGAGAGCTCAGTGGATCTGCAGGGACTTCTCCGACGGGAAGCTGAAAGAATGTCTAAGTATTTAAGGATGGGTGCAGTGGCTCCAGCCTGTAATCCCAACCAACACTTTGGGAGGCTGAGGCTGGGGAGGATCCCTTGAGCCTGGGAGTTGGAGGCTAAAGTGAGCCATGATTGCACCACTGCACTCTGGCCTGGGTGACAGAGCGAGACCTTGTCTCTAAAAAATAAATAAATAAATAAATAAATAAATAAGAAAAGAACGTCTTTATATTTTAATGTATTGAGAAGAGACTCACAATCAGGGATTCTTTAGGTTGAATTTGTGATCATCATAGAAAATACTTAGCGAACAAAAAAAATACGATGAGTATTACCTCCAGGGAAAGCAAAAATTGTGCAGGAAAGACAAATACTCATAGAATACTACTGGTAAACAAATATCTGTTCAACCATGAGGGTGTCACCTGAACCGCATGCACTTCCTTGGGCCCTAAGGAGTTGGGAGGGACAGCTTCATGTCTCTGTCACAGAGTACAGAGGAAGAGGAGCCCACCAGGACCAAAGCTTGCATTCCCAGTAAAGATGCTGGCAGAAGGAGAGGAAGGAAGGAAGGGCTGAGGAGGAAAGAGGAGGCTCCCTGGACAGGGACAAGAATGTATACAAGGACAAAGCAGACTCAACAGGGCAGCCTGCACGTGTTCATTTTTGAATAAGTGCTTCCGGCCGGGCGCGGTGGCTCAAGCCTGTAATCCCAGCACTTTGGGAGGCCGAGACGGGCGGATCACGAGGTCAGGAGATCGAGACCATCCTGGCTAACACGGTGAAACTCCGTCTCTACTAAAAAACACAATAAACTAGCCGGGTGAGGTGGTGGGCGCCTGTAGTCCCAGCTACTCGGGAGGCTGAGGCAGGAGAATGGCGTAAACCCAGAAGGCAGAGCTTGCAGTGAGCTGAGATCCGGTCACTGCACTCCAGCCTGGGCGACAGAGCGAGACTCCGTCTCAAAAAAAAAAAAAAAAAAAAAANATGGCTGGAGAATTAACACAGCAGAAATCAGTAAAAATTACAAATGAGGTCTTTTAAAAAATTTCAGAAAGTTGTTGTTAGGCCAGTTACGGTGGGTCACGTCTGTAATCCCAGCACATTGGAAGGCCAAAGAGGGCAGATCGTTTGAGGAGTTTGAGACCAGCCTGACCAACATGGTGAAACCCTGGCTCTGCCAAAAGTGCAAAAAAATTAGCTGGTCGTGGTGGCACGTACCTGTAATCCCAGCTACTCTGGAGGCTGAGGCAGGAGAATCACTTGAATCCAGGAGGCAGAGGTTGCAGTGAGCCCAGATCACACCACTGCACTCCAGCCTGGGCGACAGAGCAAGACGCTGTCTTAAAAAAAAAAAAGAAAGAAAGAAAGAAAAGAAAAGAAAGGAAAAAGCTATTGTTAAACATTTACCAGCACACCACAGCCTACATGTGCTAAAAGAGAGAAAAATAGACACAGACAGAGTGAATAGGGAAGGCATAGTGCTAATGTTAATTATAAAAGCTAACATTTACGGAGCAAGTACTATACTCCACATGCTGGATTTGGTGCTTTAATATAGTGTCTCACTTAATTTTGTAAAGCTCTGTGAGGGAGAGAATTATTTTTACCTATTTTATCCACATTGGGACTGAGGCCCAAGGAGACTAGTAGTTTGCTTAAGGACACAAGCCAGTAACTGGGAATCAAACTTCATACCTCAGATTTAAAGCCCAAGCTCTTAACTATAACACCACAGGCCAGGTAATATTGCAAAGTGGTTAAGCGTGAGGATGCCAGACTGATGTGCATGGATTCATATGCTGGCTCTGACACCAACCTTGAATGAGGTATTCAATCACTCTATGCCTCAGTTTCCTCATCTGCAAAATGGAGTGAGTAATAGTATCTTCCACGTGAAGTCATACTTTCCCCACAGCCCAGCACTTAGCCTGGTACTAACAACAAAGTTAGCTGTTATTGCTTGAATTGTTGACAAAGTTTGATGGTTTCCATCTTATCTATATTTGATGAGACTGTTTGACTCAAAAAAACTAACATTTGATCTCTGGAGGATGCATAAGAAATGAATTCATTGGTAGCCTGTGAAGAGAAGTGGGGACAGATAGGGGAGGGAGGCTGAATCAGTCGAGATTTACTCAGAAGACAGAAACCACACCAGTCATTTGAACAGAGAGAACTCAATATAAAGAATCATGAATGTGATGTAAAGTTGTTAACCAGGTAACTGAAAAGGTAAAAAGAGAATGCCCCGACTTTGTATAGACAGAACCACTGCAGGAAGCAGCTTCCAGCCCTGGGGATGGGAAAAGCAATAGGAAGAGTTGGAATTAAATTATTAAAACTGGGCCGGGCACGGTGGCTCACATCTGTAATTCCAGCACTTTCGGAGGTGGAGGCAGGTGGATCATGAGGTCAGGAGTTGAAGACCATCCTGGCCAACATGGTGAAACCTCATCTCTACTAAAAATACAAAAATTAGCTGGGCATGGTGGTGGGCACCTGTAGTCCCAGCTACTCAGGAGGCTGAGGCAGGAGAATTGCTTGAACCCAGTAGGCAGAGGTTGCCGTGAGCCGAGATCGTGCCATTGTACTCCAGCCTGGTGACAGAGTAAGACTCTGTCTCAAAAAAAAAAAAAAAAAATTATTAAAACTGAGAAGTTTGGAGAGGGGCCCTCCTATCATGTGATCATGTGCCAGGGCAGAGACCTCTGAAGGGAGGGCACCAATGGCTACTGCTGGTATCTGTGAGCAGGAGGCAATGAAGCTGATGGTAGAAAAACTACAAACATGGCCGGGCACAGTGGCTCACGCCTGTAATCCCAACATTTTTGGAGATTGCGGTGGCAGATCACTTGAGGTCAGGAGTTTGAGACCAGCCTGGCCAACATGGCGAAATCCCATGTCTACTAAAAATACAAAAATTAGCCAGGCGTGGTGTCATGTGCCTGTAGTCCCAGCTACTCAGGAGGCCGAGGAAGGAAAATCACTTGAACCCCAGAGGTGGAGGTTGCCGTGAGCTGAGATCGCGCCACTGCACTCTAGCCTGGGTGACAGAGTCAGACTCCGTCTCAAAAAAAAAACAAAAAAGAAAACTACAAACTGGATTCGGCTGCAGCTTCAGGAAGGAGTTGCTGCTTCTGGGTGAAGCAGCGCTGCTGGGGTGATGTTCATGGTGAGGAGGCAGACGGGAAGCCTACAGGAAGGAGCGAGTCCCTTCTTCCTCCTCTGGCCTTACCATCTCTGTGGCACCGTTACTGGGAGGGTCTAACACGAAGCAGCTGACAAAGCAGAAATGTGCTTTGCAGAGAGCCCCAGCCCTGGCACCCAAAACCTGAGAACAAAAGGCTGGGCTGGGAGCTGAAAAACAATCACTTAATAACTAGCACAGAGGCTCCTACCGAATACCTATTTTACCTTTTCAATTTTATTCCAGTGAAAGTGTTACCTAATTTTAAAAATAGATAAAATTTAAGTTTAAAAGAAAAGGAAACCTGACATTTGTCACTGAGCTTGGCCTGTGATATATGCTTGGCCCCAATTATGTGCTTCATACACAATTACTGAATGAATGAGCGAGTGGAAAGAATTCATGCACGCACACATTTGCAATCATTTGTCAAAAGCTACTCTGCATTGTTCTAGATGTTGAGGATATGGTGGGAAACAAGCACAGTGCCTGCTTCCACGGTGGGGGTGGGGAGCAGATTAAACAAGTAAACAAGTAAATGCATTTATTTCAAACAGTGGCAAGGAGTAGGAAGGGCATAAACATGGTGATAGTGCAGTTAGGATGGGGTATAGTGGGAGAGCACTGTGGATAGGGCAGAGACGTCTATGATGGTAACATTTAAATTGAGACTGGAGGTCAGGCGCAGTAGCTCATGCCTGTAATCCCAGCACTTTGGGAGGCGGAAGAGGGCGGATCACCTGAGGTCAGGAGTTGGAGACCAGTCTGGCTAACATGGTGAAACCTCGTCTCTACTAAAAACACAAAAATTGGATGGGCGCGGTGGCTCACGCCTGTAATCCTAGCACTTTGGGAGGCCGAGGCAGGGGGATCACCTGAGGTCAGGAGTTCAAGACCGGCCTGGCCAAGATGGAGAAACCCCGTCTCTAATAAAAATACAAAATTAGCCGGGCGTGGTGGTGCATGCCTGTAATCCCAGCTACTCGGGAGGCTGAGGTAGCAGAATCTCTTGAACCCGGGAGGTAGAGGTTGTGATGAGTCAAGATCCTGCCATTACACTCCAGTCTGGGCAACAAGAGTGAAACTCTGTCTCAAAAAAAAAAAAAAAAAGAAAGAAAAAACACAAAATTTTTTTTTTTTTTTTTTTTTTGAGACGGAGTCTCGCGCTGTGTCACCCAGGCTGGAGTGCAATGGCGCGATCTCGGCTCACTGCAAGCTCCGCCTCCCGGGTTCACGCCATTCTCCTGCCTCAGCCTCCGAGTAGCTGGGACTACAGGCGCCCGCCACCACGCCCGGCTAGTTTTTTGTATTTTTAGTAGAGACGGGGTTTCACCATGTTAGCCAGGATGGTCTCGATCTCCTGACCTCGTGATCCACCCGCCTCGGCCTCCCAAAGTGCTGGGATTACAGGCTTGAGCCACCGCGCCCGGCCTAAAAACACAAAAATTTGCCAGGCGTGGTGGTGCGTGCCTATGATCCTAGCTACTCAGGAGGCTGAGGCAGGAGAATTGCTTGAACCTGGGAGGTGGAGGTTGCAGTGAGCCCAGATCACGCCACTGCACTCCAGCCTGGGCAACAGAACGAGATTTTGTCTCAATAAAAAATAAAGACTGGAAAGATGACAAAGGACCAATCCCACAAGATCTGAAGGAAGAGAGTTGGAGGCAGAGGGAACAGCAACAAAGACCCTGAGGCAGGGGAGAGTTTGGTGTGTTCCAGGCAGTGACTGAAGGGCTGGGGACAGGAGTGTGCTGAGGGAGAGAGAGTACCTGAACCATCAGAGCCCAGAGGTCCCCAGCTGGATCTAGCTGGGCTTAGGAGACTATGGTAAGAGGTTTGCAGTGTACCATGATAGCATTTTTAGTGGAAGTTAAAATCACATTTGTGTTTCTCAAAGATGACTCTGGCTGCTGGGTGGAGAATGTACCACAGTGGGTCAAGAGCGGAAGGAGGGTTTGTGGTTGTGGATGCTGGTGAGGATGTGGAGAAAGGGGAACCCTCATACACTTTTGATAGGGATGTAAGTTAGTACGGCCACTATTGAAAACTGTGTAGAGGTTACTCAAAAAACTAAAAGTAAAACTACCAGATGATCTAGCAATCCCACTACTGGGTGTATATCTAAAATAAAGGAAATCAATACATCAAAGAGGTATCTGCACTCTCACGTCTATTGCAGCACTACTCACAATAGCCAGAATATGGAATCAACCTACCAGCTCATCAGTGCATGAATGGATAAAGAAAACGTGGTACACGTACACCATGCAATACTATGCAGCTGTAAAAAAATGAAACCTGTCAATTGCAAGAATGTGGATGGAACAGGAGGTTATTATGTTAAATGAAAAAAGCCAAGTACAGAAAGAAAAATCGCATGTTCTCACTCACGTAAGGAAGCTCAAAAAGTGGATCGTATGAAGACAAATTGGTAGTTATGAGAGGTTGGTAAAGTTGGGAGGAAGGAGTGAAGAGAGGTTGATCAATGAGTACAAATGCACTGTTTGATAGAAGAAATAAGACCCAGTACTTGATAGATCAGTATGGTGACTATAGTTAATGGTAATCTATTGTATATTTCAGAATAGCTAGAAGAGAATAATTCAAATGTTTCTAGCATGAGGAAAAGACAAATACTGGAGGTGATGGATATCCCAATTACACTGATTTGATCTCTACAAATTTTATAAATGTATTCAATTATTGCATGAACCACCAAAATATATTATATATGAATAATAAAAAAAAAATTAAAAAGAGTGGAAGGAAGCGACTGTATTAGTCTTCTAGGGCTGCCACAACAAATTACCATAAACTGGGTGGCTTAAAATAACAGAAATTTATTCTCTCAGCTCTCTCTACAGGGCTGAAGTCTGAAATTAACATGCCAGCGGGGCCATGCTCTCTCTGGAGGCTCCAGGGAAGAATCGTGTCCCTTTCAGCTCCTAGTCATCCCAGGTCCTCCCTGGTCTATGGCATCCCTCCAATCTCTGCCTCTTTCTTCACGTGACCTTCTCTCTGTGTCTTCTCCCCTGTGCATTTATGCTTCTCTTTTTATTTATTTATTAATTTGTTTTAGAGACAAGGTCTTGCTCTGTCATCCAGGCTGGAATGCAGTGATACAGTCGTAGCTCACTGCAGCCTCAACCTCCCGGGCTCAAGTGATCCTCTCACCTCAGCCTCCTGAGTATCTGGGGCTCTAGGCGCATGCTACTGTGCCCAGCTCTCTCCTCTTTTGGTAAGACCACTTGTCATTGGTCTCAGGGCTCATTCGGTTAATGCAGGATGATTTTATCTTGAGATCCTTAACTTAATTACATCTGTAAAGACCTGTTTAACTAATAAGGTGACATCCACAGGGACCAGGGATTAAAAGCTGGACATATCCTTTTGAGGGGCACATTTCAACCCACTACAGTGACTAATGAGGAGATTAATGCAAGCATGCAGGTGAAGGGCTATAGTGGATTAGAGTAGGGAAATGACTGCAAAGATGGACAAAAGTGGATGGGTTGGGTGGGTGGTCATTAGTCAGGGTTCTCCAGAGAAACAGAAGCAATAGGAGATTATATATGTGTGTGAATGTAAGGGTGTGTGTATATACATATATGTGTTTATATATATACACATGTATATATGTGTGTGTATGTGCATATATATATATCATGGCTAGGTACCATAGCTTATACCTGTAATCTCAGCACTTTGGGAGGTCATGGCCAGAGGACTGCTTGAACTCGGGAGGTTGAGGCTGCAGTGAGCTGAGTTTATACCACTACACTCCAGCCTGAACAACAGAGCAAGACTCTGTCTCAAATATATATATATATATATTACATGTGGGATTGGCTCACATGATTGTGGAGGCTGAGAAGTCCCAAGATCTGCAATTAGCAAGCTGGAGACCCAGGAGAGCCAATGTGTAGTTCTAGTCTGAGTCCTGAGGCCTGAGAACCAGAAGAGTTGACAGCGTAAGTTCCAGTCCAAAAGCTGGCAAGCAAATGTCCCAGCTTAAGAAGTCAAGCAGGAGGAGTTCGCTCTTACTTTGTTTCTTTTTGTTCTATCCAGGTCTTCAGCTGATGGAATGAGACCCATCCGCCTTAGAGAGGGCAATCTGCATTACTCAGTCTACCAATTCAAATCTCAATCTCATCCAGAAAGACCCTTACAGACACATCCAGGAGAACATGTGGCCAAATATCTGGGGACCCTGTGCCCAGTCAAGTCGACAGAGGAAGTTAACCATCACAGTTAGGCAGTAAGGGACAAAAGGAGGAAATAAAAATCTCGTGTTCCAGGAAGAGATATATACTTGAGAATAGCCCTATTCAAGGCCAGATGACAGAGATGGAAAGACAGGACCTCAGAGAAGGCAGAGGCTGGTGAATATTGCCCTACTGGAGAAGAAGGCTCAGTCACTTTAACACTGATTACCCTTTTGCAGCGTCTTTCTTCCCCCATCTCTGGAAAAGTATTTCCCTGCCAACTACTGAGGCACATTTCTCCATTTAGGACGACATTAGTTGGCTGTGATGGCATTATCACCAAGCGAATGGATCAGTGCAAAGCTGAATTGCACTGGCCACCATCTTCTGAAACCTTCCTCTATACCTTCAGTTCATGCAGGACTGCTCAGGGATGTATAATTAGTATTGATCTATCATGCTGCCTAAATGCTGTAGCATTGCTGTTGCAGTGAGAGTGGTGGTTTCTTTGTTTGTTTTTGTTGTTTTGAGACGGAGTCTCGCTCTGTCGCCAGGCTGGAGGGCAGTGGCATGATCTTGGCTCCCTGCAACCTCTGCCTCCCGGGTTCAAGCGATTCTCCTGCCTCAGCCTCCCGAGTAGCTGGGACTACAGGCACGTGCCACCATGCCCAGCTAATTTTTGTATTTTTTAGTAGAGACAGGGTTTCACTATGTTAGCCAAGATGGTCTCGATCTCCTGACCTCATGATCGGTCCGCCTCGGCCTCCCAAAGTGCTGGAATTACAGGCGTGAGCCACCGCGCCTGGCCGAGTGGTGATTTTTACACCAGTGAAATTAGGAGAACTGTGGCTACACTATAGACCTTCCAGCTTCTACCATCTTATTGTTTTCTTCTTATATTAAGATAGAATCCTTTGAGATTTTGATATATAAATATACTCTACAGAATTTTACCCCAGTATTTAGAGAGACTCTTCCTCCAAGGTCTGTTCTAGGGAAAGACACTGTATTAGTTACCTATTGCTGTGCAACAAATTACCTCACAACTTAGTAGCTTAAACAGCAAAGATTTATTCTCTCACAGTTTCTGTGGGTCAGGAATCCAAAAACAGCTTAAACTATGTGATTCTGGCTGTTTCTCATGAGGTTGCAGTCTAGATGCTGGCTGGGGCTACCAACATCTGAAAGTCTGACTGGGGGTAAAGGTTGCTCTTCCAAGTTGTCTCACTCACGTGGTCATTATGAAGAGACCTCAGTTCCTTGCTGGCTGTTGGAAGGAGGCCTAAGTTCCTTGCCATGTGAGCCTTTCCATAGTGCTGCTTGAGTGTCCCCACAACATGGCAGTTGGCTTCCCCCAGGAAGAGTGAGCCCAGAAAGACAGCAAGGAGGTAGCTGAAAGGTCTCTTATGATCTGACCTTAGATGTCACACCCTTCATCATTTTGGCCACATCCTATTTGTTAGAAGTGAGTTACTAAGTCCAGCTCACATTCAAAGGGAGGGGAATTACTTCTTGAAGGAAAGAGCATCAAATAATTTGTGGGCATATTTTATATGTCCAGGTACTCTGGAAGCTTGTTTCTGACACCAAGCAGGCTCTGAGAATGGTTATTTTTTATTTTTATTTTATTTTATCATTATTATTATTTTTGAGATGGAGTCTTGCTCTGTCACCCAGGCTGGAGTGCAATGGCGCAATCTCAGCTTACTGCAACCTCTGCCTCCCGGGTTCAAGAGATACTCCTGCCTCAGCCTCCTGAGGAGCTGGGATTACAGGTGTCCATCACCACACTCGGCTAATTTTTGTATTTTTTAATAGAGGTGAGGTTTTACCATGTTGGTCAGGCTGGTCTTGAACTCCTTACCTCAGGTAATCCACCTGCCTCGGCCTCCCAAAGTGCTGGGATTACAGGCGTGAGCCACTGCACCCGGCCTGAGAATGTTTATTATACAGTAAAGGATGGATTTTTTTTTTTTTTTTGAGGGGGGGACAGGATCTTGCTCTGTCACACAGCCTGGAATGTTGTGGTTTGGTCATAGCTCACTGAAGCCTTGACTCCCTGGGCACAAGTGATCCTCCCACCTCAACCTCCCAAGTAGCTGAGACCACAGGCACACACTACGATGCCTGGCTAATTGCTTTATTTTTTTGTAGAGATGTGATCTTGCCATGTCATCCAGGCTGGTCTTGAACTCCTAAACTCAAGTGATGCCCCCACCTTGGCTTCCCAAAGTGCTGGGATTACAAGCAAGAGCCACTGTGCCATGCCAAATCTTTCAGACCATGCATATTCAGAAAAACTGAGCCACAGGTTGGGATTATATCCCTCTCCCTCCCCATGATTTGGGTGGTAAGAACACCAATAGCAACAGCACAACAGTAATAACAGGACCTATTATTTGCTGAGCACACTGGAGAATGTTAGCATTTCAAGAGCAGGAGCACTGCCTATCTAGTTCTCTATTGCCAGCACTTAAAAGCAGGTGTTAAGTGAATACTTAGGAATAAATGAATGCATTTCTCATTTTAATCTCACAAGAACCTTATGAAGTAGATACTATGGATACTATGATTGTTCTCATTCTACACATAGGAAAACTGAGCTACAAGGAGATTAAGTAATTTGCCAGAATGGCATGGCTAATAATGGTAGTTTGGATTAGAACTCAAACTATTTGACTCCAAACACCACCATTACTCCCATCGGCCATAGAGAAATAGATTGACGACTCATAATTACAGAATCAATGCTGGTAACGATGGGCTGGCTTGGACTAATGGAAGATGAGGCTTGAATTAAAATAAAACACTGGATAATCCAAAAACCACTTTCATTTGGCTCAGGGATATAGCCAGAAACATATTCTCAGAGGAGCAGCTACATTCAAACCATCTGGACTTGGCTTCCATCTTTCCCCAAGGCTGACATTTTCTGGAAGGGATTCTCAAAGGATGCAGCCCTGTCCCCCACTCCCCCACCAGCTGCCCTGAGCTAGTGCATCCCTGAGAGCCTCTAGAAAAAGAACACCCACAAACACTTCCAGAAGCCGTGTCCCTATTTTTTAATCTCTCTTCTTCCTGAAGACTTGCTTATAACTCTTGTTTTGCAAATAGCATATTTCTTCCTGCCATGCCCTCAGGAAGAAAATATATTCCTTAATTTGAATAAACAACCTGTGATTCACGTTGGAGGGACTCTGTGTGAGGACCAGAGAAAGGTCCATTTCCCAACACATGCTGGAGGGGCCAGCTAAGAGCTGTTCTTGTCACAGGATTAGATTCCAGCTCATATTCTGACTTATTAAATATACCCATCTTTTGGTTTCTCAGAGCCCCTCCTGCCAACTGCAGCAACCACAGGCGGATACCACTGTGAGCACAGCCCACATGTGGGAGCGCAAGTGAGTAGAGAGAAACGCTGGGAAGGCCAGCCGAAGTTTCAAACACAGGCTAGGCCTCCCTCAAGTGGAAACCTGGAGCTGGCATGGTTGTCACTCAGCTCTGGTCCTGATCCAGTGAGTGACAGGTAAGGTACCCACTCTTTCTGGACTCAGTTTCCCTCTCAAGAATTCAGAGACAACTGCAGGGCCTTCCTTCTCTAAGGAGTGAGGTAAATATGCCACAGGGAGCTCAGTCTGGTGTGGGTAAGACAAAAGGGTGAATTGGCTCTGAGAGTCTCACAGGTTGAATCTGACTTGTGGACGTTTTTTTAAAAAACCAGGCTGGGCCCAGTGGCTCAGGCCTGTAATCCCAGCACTTTGGGAGGCCAAGGGGGCCAGATCACCTGAGGTCAGGAGTTCAAGACCAGCCTGGCCAACATGGCAAAACCCTGTCTCTAGTAAAAATACAAAAATTAGTTGGGCATGGTGGCAGGTGCCCGTAATCCCAGCTACTCGGGAGGCTGAGGCAGGGAGAATTGCTTGAACCCGGGAAGTGGAGGTTGTAGCGAGACAAGATCGTGCCACTGCATTCCAGCCTGGGTGACAGAGTGAGATGCCATCTCAAAAAAAAAAAAAAACCAAATTTTCCCCAAATTTAAATTAGTTGCTAATATTAAAAAACAAAGAGGTTTTACTTTTTAAAAAATTCAGATACCCAAGAACTGGAAAATCTGACATCAGACAGGTTGCATCCCCAAAGGGTATGATGAACCAAAGTTAAGTATTGGCTATCACTGACTTTAGACAGGGCAGAATCTCACCAGTTTACCACGGTCTCCACCACTCTCTATTGTCAATCCTATTTTACATTCATCATGATCTAAATGTAACTTAAGTATTTTATTTGATATTTCATATGTTGAAATTATAAGGTTTCCTTCTAGATTTCCTGTTTGTAAAATTTCACATAGTTCATTAAAGCTGAGCTTAGAGCATGTTCTCACTTTGCAGATACCTTGTGTGTATGTTAGTCTGTTGATTGGATAATCCTGGTTCTTTTTTTTTTTTTTTTTTTGAGACTGAGTCTGGCTCTGTCGCCCAGGCTGGAGTGCGGTGGCCGGATCTCAGCTCACTGCAAGCTCCGCCTCCCGGGTTCCCGCCATTCTCCTGCCTCAGCCTCCCGAGTAGCTGGGACCACAGGCGCCCGCCACTTCGCCCGGCTAGTTTTTGTATTTTTTTTAGTAGAGACGGGGTTTCACCGTGTTAGCCAGGATGGTCTCGATCTCCTGACCTCGTGATCCGCCCGTCTCGGCCTCCCAAAGTGCTGGGATTACAGGCTTGAGCCACCGCGCCTGGCCAATCCTGGTTCTTATAAACTTTTGGGTTTGGGGTTTTTACCATGACTCCAGAGTAGCTGGCCAGCCTGGGAAGAGGCAGAGTACTAACAGAAGAGAGGATACAGAGGGAATATATGGCCCATACTCCACCCAGCCTTAAGATTAAGATCTAGGCTGGGCGTGGTAGCTCACACCTGTCATCCCAGCACTTTGGAAGGCCATGGTGGTTGGATCACCTGAGGTCAGGAGTTTGAGACCAGCCTGACCAACATGATGAAACCCTGTCTCTACTAAAAATACAAAAAATTAGCCGGGTGTGGTGGTGCACACCTGTAATCCCAGCTACTTGGGAGGCTGAGACAGGAGAATTGCTTGAACCTGGGAGGCAGAGGTTGCAGTAAGCCAAGATTGTGCCATTGTACTCTAGCCTGGGCAACAATAGTGAAACTGTCTTAAAAAAAAAAAAAAATCCACAATCAAATGAGACCTGGACTAGACTTAAAGGGATGGAAGGGTGGTAGTCTTTGCCACACTTAAGGTTTTTTTTGTTTGTTTGTTTTTGAGGTGGAGTCTTGCTCTGTTGCTCAGGCTGGAGTCCAGTGGCATGATTTCGGCTCACTGCAACCTCTGCCTCCTGGGTTCAAGCGATTCTCCTGCCTCAGCCTCCTGAGTAGCTAGGATTACAGGCATGTGCCACCACACCTGGCTAATTTTTTTTGTATTTTTAGTAGAGGCAGGGTTTCACGATGTTGGCCTGCCTGGTCTCGAACTCCTGACCTCAGGTGATCCTCCCACCTCAGCCTCCCAAAGTGTTGGAATTACAGATTTGAACCACCGCACCCGGACTGCCACACTTAATTTTTTTTTCTTTTTTTTTTTTTGAGATGGAGTTTCACTCCATTGCCCAGGCTGGAGTGTGGAGTGCAGGGGTGCGATCTCGGCTCACTGCAACCTCTGCTTCCCGGGTTCAAGCAATTCTCCTGCCTCAGCCTCCCAAGTAGCTTGGACTAGAGGAACACGCCGCCACGCCCGGCTAATTTTTTTGCATTTTTGGTAGAGACAGGGTTTCACCCTGTTGCCCAGGCTGGTTTCAAACTCCTGAGCTCAGGCAATCTGCCTGTCTTGGCCTCCCAAAGTGCTAGGATTACAGGCGTAAACCACCGCACCTGGTCACACTTAGATTTTAATCCAGCACAGGAGTCAGCAAACCTTGGCCAGTGAGATGGTACCTGTGAGTTTTTTTTTTTTTTTTTTTTTCTACTTATGTATTTATTTTTCTGCTTGAAGGGGACAAGCAAAGTCACCTATTTTTGAGAATAAAGTTTTATTGGAACATAGCCATACCCCTTTATTGCCATATTGTCTATGGTTGCTTTTGCCTTAGGAAGGCAGCATTGAGTAGTGTCAACAGAGACCATGCAGCTAGCAAGTCTAATATATTTACTATCTGCCCTTTTATAGAAAATGTTGCCACGCCCTGATGTAGTACCTTGGGTTACCACGAACAGAGACCCACCCAGGTTAGCTCTGTTTGTGGTCAGAACGTAACAGGAAATGTGCTAGATGCCAAGGGCATGAGCTACAGAAAAATCAGGCCTTGGGCAGGGGTGGTGGCTCACACCTGTAATCCTAGCATTTTGGGAGGCTGAGGCGGGTGAATCACCTGAGGTCAGGAGTTTGAGACCAGCCTGACCAATATGGTGAAACCCCATCTCTACCAAAAATATAAAATTTGGCTGACGCCGTGGCTCACACCTGTAATCCCAGCACTTTGGGAGGCCAAGACAGGCTGATCATGAGGTCAGGAGATCGGGACCATCCTGGCTAACACAGTGAAACACCATCTCTACTAAAAATACAAAAAAATTAGCGGGATGTGGTGGCACGCGCCTGTAGTCCCGGCCACTTGGGAGGCTGAAGCAGAAGAATCGCTTGAATCCAGGAGGTGGAGCTTTCAGTGAGCCGAGATCACGCCACTGCACTCCAGCCTAGGTGACAGAGTGAGACTCCATCTCAAAAATAAATAAATAAATAAAATAAAACAAAAAATACAAAATTAGTTGGGCATGGTGGCGGGCGCCTATAATCCCAGTTACTTGGGAGGTTGAGGCAGGAGAATCGCTTGAACCTGGGAGGTGGGGGTTGCAGTGTGCTGAGATCGTGCCATTGCACTCCAGCCTGGGCAATAAGAGCAAAACTCTGTCTAAAAAACAAAAATAAAAATCAGGCCTCAAGAAAACTAAATCCCACAGGTCTTCCTTGTGGGATTTCTGTTTCTCTCTCTTTCTTCTCTGCTCTTTTTCCACTGCCGACCTTCCTCCACTTACTTTGCCTGTCCTCAGCTTGCACCAAGCTCCTCAGGACTACCCAGGCCCCATCTACATCATGCAATTCCCCAAATGGCCTTTCAGCTTTGGTTTCCATTGCTAATGGACCCAGCCTCTGAGTTTCCCAATTCTAAACTCCCAGGGGAGGAATTTGATTGGCCCAGATCATGTTTTCAAGTCTATGGGCCTTGGAGATTCTTAGCTAGCCTGTGGCTGCCCCCTCCTCTCAGTCAGGGCTCTGTCCCCCTGCCATCAGTATCAGTCACCATGGAGCATTGTCCCATGGAGCAGAAGGTGTTGTCCACTTAGCGGGGTTGGCAGGCATAGAGCCCTCATTTAGAAGGGAGCGCAGCAGGGCAGGAACACTTAGCTTAGCTAACTCAACTGGAGAAAGACCAGGTCATTTATCAAAGTCAAAGGTCATTCTTCTAGCTCGCTTGTTCACAACATTGACTGAAAAGTGAAAGTCTGAATTATCAACATGCCCGCTATGCGAAGCGGTATAGAGTCCTCCTGAAGTTTGCAGATGGCTATAAGGTCAGCAGAGGGAGAGAAGAGCCAGATCAACCGCCAGCGATTGGTGGAATTTCAGACACTGGAGCCTTCTCCTCTCTAAGTTGGCAGGAGAAGAAGGGGCAGGAGGAAATCTAGCCTGGCAGAACTTGTCCTGCTTCTGCCACAAACAAGCCGGTGATGAATGTGTTACTTTCCTTCCTCCCACCTCACCCCAGGCCTCAGTTTCCCCACTGATTGAATGCTTGGAGCCTTCCCAGTGATGATCAAACTGTGCCCTGCAGGACCATCACTTGGAGGGCTTGTGACAACACATGCTGCTGGGCCCCACCCCTGGAGTTTCTGGCCCAGCAGGTCTGGGTTAGGGCCTGAGAATCTGCATTTCTAACAAGTTCCCAGGAGATGCTGATGCAGAGGACCCAGGCCTACACTTGGAAGGCCCCTGGTCTAGATCATTGCTAAGGCTCCTTCCAGCCGTGACACCCTGGGTCTAGTCCGCTCCTGGGGTTAGGTTCGGTGAGATTCCTGGTCAGTGTGGAGCACTTGGATTGTGTGCCAGGGAAACCTCTTGCTTGAGTTAAGAGACCTTTCCTGAGCCTCGTAGAGATCTGACTGTGCCCCCTGCCACTACCACCTTTTTTTTGCCTCTCACCACCACAAGGACCATTTTACCAGAGAGTCCTGGGCTCCAGAAATACCCAGCCGCCTTCCCAGCCTGCTGGAAAATGTTGACTTTCTATTTCCCTCCTTGGCCAAATTTTGTGGGCAGCGTGGCTCCCCGACACGTAGGCCGCACAATTGGCTCTCACAACTCACTTCCTCAAAGGTGATCCCATGTCGTTCTGCTGTCCATGATAAACAGCTCCAGACTGGGCAGCCCAAACCCAGGGGAAAGCCAGCCTGCTGTGGATCTGGAAAGTTCCCCGCAGGTCTGCAGAGAGATGGCAGCTGCTTCTCTGGCCCAGGCTGAGGCCAAGCCACAAGCTGGGAGGACAACTTGGAGCTCAGGCATCCAACCAGGGCTGCAAATTGCCCCTGCAGGGCCTGGCTGAGTCAGAAGGAGCCAGAGGAGGCGGAACTCTGAGTGACGGCTGAGTGGGGAGACACCCTTCATCATCTTGGTAAGTCACTAAGAGGTTTCTGAAACAGGTGGCTCAAATTTCCTTGAAAACCCAGAATAATCCCCCATTTGAAGTGTGCGCGAATCTTGTTGTCACCACCTAGTATTAATGGGCAGGCACCGCAGAAGGAAAAAGGGGTTTTCGGCTGCATTTTTGCACACTGACTTGCCTGACAAGCTCAATAAAAGCTTAAACAAATATTAAAAAACACACAGAGAGTCAGGCTGGTTTAAATTAACTTCCCAAGCACTTCACCTACTGTAGGAAGAAATTATAATAAAATGTCAGAGCAAAAATAAACCGCGCATGGAAATAAAAATAAAACATAAAATGCCCTCTTACAACTAACTGTTCAGTACGATTTAGTTCATAACAACATATCATTGTACATGAAGTTTTCATAGTCCTAAAGTGTATTTGGGCATTAGGAATGTTGACTTTGAAAATTTCATATTTTACACGTTGGGAATCTGTCCCTTTCCCAGAAGTCTTATAGACGTAAACCACTTTAAAACCAAACCAAAAAAAAAAAAAATTCTCTATTAACTCTGAAATAATTCTTCCACATAGAATATGCTACTTGACTTATGACCCCAAATTCCATTTCTCTTAGGTGTTCGCATCTTTAGCCTGCTGCATAGGCTCCACAAAGACCCTGCTCCTCACTGTTGGAGAAGGAAAGCATTTGGGGTTGAGATATGACCGGTTCAACTCTGGCCATCTTGAAATCTCACCCAGAGGTGGAGTTTGTGAAGGAGAAAGATACGTTGTAATCCTTGAGCTGTGGCTTGTTAAATCCTCCAACCTCAGTGCTTATATTGAGCTGGATATACAGATGCTTCTTGATTTACGATGCAGTTACCTGCCGATAAACCCACTGTAAGTTGAAAACCTCCTAAGTGGAAAATGCATTTAACACACCAACCCTACCAAATATCATAGCCTAGCCTACCTTCAACACTTACAGTGCTCAGAACACTTACATTAGCCTACAGTTGGGTGAAATCATCTCACACAAAGACTATTTTATAACAAAGTGTTGAATGCCTCATGCAATTTATTGACTACTATACTGAAAGTGAAAAACAGAATGGTTGTATGGGTACTTGAAGTGCAGTTTCTACTGAATGTGTAACACTTTTGCATCACCGAAAACTAAAAAAAATCCTAAGTTCAACCATCATAAGTCGGGGAGTATGTGTCCTGAAAGATTAAAGGAGAGGGATGCTTGGAGATCTCTTCCCAGGATAGAATTAAGAGATAGAAGGAAGGCAGGGGAAGGCCAGAGAAAGGAAAGGAACGGAGAAGATAGGAAGGGAGGGAAGAGGAAGAAATTTCGGAAAGGAGGGGAGAAAAGAGGGGAAGGAGAAAGAAGAGAAAATTTAAAAAGGAAGGAAGAGGACTGGCGTGGTGGCTCACGCCTGTAATCCAGGACTTTGGGAGGCCGAAGCAAGCTGATCACTTGAGGTGAGAAGTTTGAGACCAGCCTGGTCACCATGGCAAAACCCCATCTCTATTAAAAATACAAAAATTAGCTGGGCATGGTGCCGCACGCCTGTAATCTCAGCTATTCAGGAGGTTGAGGTAGGAGAATCTCTTGAACCAGGGAGGTGGAGGTTGCCATGAGCTGAGATTGTGCGACTACACTCCAGCCTGGGCAACAGAATGAGACTCTGTCCACCACCCCCCACCCCTTGGAAAAAAGGAAGAAAAGATGGAAGGAAGGAGGGAGAAAGGCAGGCAAGTGGGCACCTCCTGCCCAGTTCATTCATCTTGTAAAAGTTCTTTCACAGGCTGGTAACTCCTACTTGGTTTGTTAAGCCAAGCTGATACACCCTGGTTTTTTAACCAGGCAGAGTGTGGGGGCTCAGAAAGACCCTGCGGGCCTACGTGTCCCTCCTTCCCCTACCAGATTTCTGTCACACCTCAAAGGTGATTTTCTTTTCTTTTTCTTTTTTTTTTGAAAGACGGAGTCTCTCTCTGTAGCCCAGGCTGGAGTGCAGTGGCGCAGTCTTGGCTCACTGCAACCTCCACCTTCCAGGTTCAAGCGATTCTCCTGCCTCAGCCTCCCAAGTAGGTGGGATTAGAGGCACATGCCCGACTAATTTTTGTATTTTTAGTAGAGACAGGGTTTCACCATCTTGGCCAGGCTGATCTTGAACTCCTGAACTTGTGATCCGCCCGCCTCAGCCTCCCAAGGTGCCGGGATTACGGATGTGAGCCACCGCGCCTGGCCTCAAAGGTGACTTTCTGGGAAAGAGTTTTCTGGCAGGGACTGGGTGGCGCAGCCTGCTAGGGTCTTCCGTGGCTGCCTCCCAGCCGCAGTTTCCACGGGAAACCCTTACTGGCCTCAGAAAGGCCAGTATCTCTTTCCTCTGGTGTTTTCTGGGGGGCTCCCACAGAGTGTTCCTGCATCAGAAAGGGGAGCCAGAGGCACCCCAGGAGAGCAACGGGAAGGAAACATGCAGCCGTTTGGCACATGTAAGGATACGCACATGTAAGTACGTTAAGTGGTGTCTCCCTATGTAGACACATGTATGGGTGCCTGTGTATCTTTCCTGGTGAGCTAATTATCACCTTCTCGAGAGCCTGGGAAGTAACTCACTATCTGACAGAGTATGGACAGCCATGCCAGGGACTCAGGCCCAGCCATCCCTCCAGAATGGACTGGAGGCTGTGGAGAACCACACAGATCCAGCGTGCCAAGGTCCAGTCCAAACAGCAAACAGACGAAAAAATGCAACTTATTTCTCTAATCTGCTTGTGCTGATGGTGCCAGAAACAAATACCAGCAAGCCTGGATAAAATGTTTCTGTTCATTTGCCTCGGCTCTGAGCCACCAGCCTCAAAGTGGAAGGAAAAAGAGTAGATTCTGGGGGTGTTTTGTCTGGCTTGCTGGGCCCTTCTGTCCCCTTACCCTCTGGAAAGGAGGGATGTGGTGTTATCTGGAGCCCCCCACACTCAAGACCTGAAACAGCCCCTTCAGTTTCCCACAAACAAGTTTCAGAAGCGGAAACTGGTGGTGGCTCCCCAGGGCAGAAATTGAGAGCTCAACACTAAACCACTTCCTTTGCCTGGTAACAATGCACGAGGAATTTCCACAAATCCCCTTAGCTGTCATGGCTTCCGCTCCTCAACCTGGGAGAAGACAGCCTGGGACATTCCAGCTCCCACCCCCCACCTCATTTGATCTATTTGGCTCCTGGAGGGGCTTGGAGACCGACAACATACGTTTCCCTTCCCTATTTTTCAACCAGAAGACGAGAAACATCCAAGTCTGACCAAGAATGAGAAGAAGCCTGGCCCAACCCAGCCCTGCAGCATCACCAAGGGCTGTTCTCTAGCTTTGGAGAAGAAAGGAGCTTAAAGGAAGGGGTTGGGGAGAACCCAGGAAGTAGAGTATAGCACTAAGGGTGTGACCTTGTAGAGTGAAACAAACCTGGGCCCATGAATGGTCTCCACCACTTTTGAGCTGTGTCGTCGCATTGAGAGGTGACCTGAGCTCTCTGATAATCAAAGGTCCTCAAAGGATGGTCATGGCCGGGCACGGTGGCTCACACCTGTAATCCCAGCACTTTGGGAGGCTGAGGCGGGCGGATTGCGAGGTCAGGAGATCGAGACCATCCTGGCTAACACAGTGAAACCCCGTCTCTACTAAAACTACAAAATAATTAGCTGGGCATGGTGGCGGGTGCCTGTAGTCCCAGCTACTCGGGAGGCTGAGGCAGGAGAATGGCGTAAACCCGGGAGGTGGAGCTTGCAGTGAGCCGAGATCCCACCACTGCACTCCAGCCTGGGCGACAGAGCGAGACTCCATCTCAAAGCTCTCTGATAATAAAAAAAAAAAAAAAAAAAAACTATTGGCAATGAGGGGCCAATGACAGAGGTTTTTTTGTTTTTTGTTTTTATTGATTCAGAGTCTCCCTCTGTCACCCAGGCTGGAATGCAGTGGCGTGATCTCGGCTCACTGCAACCTCCGACTCCCTGGTTCAAGCGTTTCTCCTGTCTTGGCCTCCCAAGTAGCTGGGATTACAGGCGTGCACCACCACACCCAGCTAATTTTTGTATTTTTAGTAGAGATGGGGTTTCACCATGTTGGCCAGGATGGTCTTGATCTCCTGACCGCATGATCCACCCACCTCGGCCTCCCAAAGTGCTGGGATTACAGGAGTGAGCCACCGCGCCTGGCCAAGGACAGAGGTTTATAAAGCACTTAGCACCGTGCTGACAATCAGTAAGCACTTTATGACTGTGAGCTGCTGCTGCAGTGACTCTAAAGGTCTACTCCCTTGAGACTCTTCAGCCTTTCACAGCAGAACCTCAGTGCCTCTCACCCGCCATGAGTGTTTTAGGTCTATGTGCACACAGACCACAGCCACCACGTGCTCCAGCCCATAAAGACCCTTAGAAAAACACCCTGTGTGCATGCCAGTGTCCATGCCAGCAGTGCTTCCTACATGTGCTCCTGGAGCTTCCTGCCCTTTCCCAGGGTACCAGTGGAGTGCTGGGTTCTGAGCAGAGGCCAGGAGAATGAGGCCCTGCCAAGCTCTGGACCTCACTCAGCCACCAGAGATCAGGCAGCTGTGCTTGTGTCAGAACTGGTCTAGCCTCAGTCCTTCATTTTCAAAGTGTGCTGTGAAGAATCACCACCTTATTGGAGCCTCAGTTTCTCCATCTGGAAAATGGGATGATGTTATGAACTAAATTGTGTTTCCCCAAACACAATTCATATGCTGAAGCCCTAACCCCCAATGTGACTGTATTTGGAGACAGGACCTAAAAGGAGGCAGGAGGGGCTAAATGAGGTCATAGGCTAGGGTTTTAATCAGATAGGACTGGTGTCCTTATAAGAAGACGAAGAGACACCAGAGACTCTCTGTCTTGTGTGCACAGAGAAGAGGCCACGTAAGGAAACAGCAAGAAGGTGATCATCTGCAAGCCAAGAAGAGAGGCCTCACCAGAAACCAACCCGGCCAGCACCTTGATCTTGGACTTCTAACCTCCAGAACCGTGAGAGAATAAATTTCTGTTGTTTAAACCACATAGTCTATGGTGTTTTCTTATGGCAGCCCAAGCAGCCTCATATAAAGAGGGTGGACTGAATCAGCACCCTGTGAAGGAACAGTGTGCACCTGGCTAATTTTTGTATTTTTAGTAGAAACGGTGTTTCCCTATGTTGGCCAGGCTGGTCTAGATCTCCTGACCTCGCGATCCGCCCGCCTTGGCCTCCCAAAGGGATTACAGGCGTGAGCCACCGTACCCAGCCTAACTTATCTTTTTGCTCTCTCTTTTTTTTTTTTGAGACGGAGTCTGTCTCTGTCTGCCCAGGCTGGAGTGCAGTGGCCGGATCTCAGCTCACTGCAAGCTCCGCTTCCCGGGTTCACGCCATTCTCCTGCCTCAGCCTCCCGAGTAGCTGGGACTATAGGCGCTCGCCACCTCGCCCAGCTAGTTTTTTGTATTTTTTTAGTAGAGACGGGGTTTCACCGTGTTAGCCAGGATAGTCTCGATCTCCTGACCTCGTGATCCGCCCGTCTCGGCCTCCCAAAGTGCTGGGATTACAGGCTTGAGCCACCGCGCCCGGCCCTTTGCTC